>NC_067247.2:246078777-246383360 GCF_019359855.2 Lolium perenne | reverse complement strand
GATAGAAATCCCTAAAATTAATGTCTCAAGATATTGATCCTACATGGCTTATCTCATAATCTAGAGAAAGACTTTCTTTGAGTTCCACACAAGAACTTCATCTTTATTTCTTACTCTTGATCACATTATTTTCATCTGTTCAAATCGATGATTTTGATTCCAACACTCAATGTATATATTTATCTTCACGACACCCAACCTTTAATCCAACACGTGGTATTCAAATATTACATGGATAATTTTTTCATACAAAACTCAATTATAAGTGTATCAATATTTTTGATCATTAACTATCAAAACAGACATTTAGGAGCTAGACGCACTTCCACTTGCGGATGAGCATGGTGCTCGAAGGTGGGGAATGTGTCCTAGAGCACTACAATATCATTTGTGAGTTCGGCCTAGAGCGAGCTCAATGGCGGAGGAGTGGCGCACATGATTGTCTCCCCGTAGGCATGCAAGGGTGTCACATACTGCAAGCATGGCGGCGCTAGAGTCCATAACTTAACCCTCCTATCCTCTTCTTATGTTGACCAACATGTGAAACGTTTCTGGCACGGAGGAGGGAGACCGCGATATGGTTGTTGGCTTCGCCTAGTCTTTTTCCTCTCGGTAGAGTTGTTGAGTGTGCTAGTATTTTTCTAATTTTCGTTTCCACATCCGTTGGAGCTCTTTTTTTACCAAAGGAATATATTAATATAAAGAAGATACGAATTACATCCAGCCTCTTCACCAACATTTACTACCATGTTGAGGTAGATATAAAGGCCGGTGGACTTGCTCTCATCATTGCATCCTTCTCCTTTGTCAATGGGACATTGAGGAAGGATGAAATCAACTAATGTTAAGGTTCCAGTGTTGGTAACGAGAGAACCAAGAAAATCATGGGAACAAAGAAGGAGATCGGGGCTGCGAGGGAGCTCGACTCCGGTGGAAAATTGGGTACCAGCCAAAAAATGTCCAATTCATGTGAAAAGTCACTGCAATTTAGAGTGAAGGTTGAAGATTCGGTTTTTCAAGATGCCTGACCCCACGACCTAGCTGGAGTGTCGTGTTCCAGAAGGCTCCACCGACGAAATCCACAGGACAATTCATGCATGGAGATTGCTAGATCGGGCAAGATTCGGTCGTGTGCACCCATGTTTTTCTCCGACCGTTTGGTTCGAGAGGGAGCGATGCTAAGCTCTGCACGCTGGTACCATCATGGGGAGAATGTCATGGAAACCGAGACCCGAGGACTATCAATGGTGATTCGAGTCTTCGTGGAGATGAGAAATTGGCTTGGTGATTTGTGACTAGGAGTAGGAGAGCAGCGGTATAGTAAGAGGGGGCAACAACACATGAGAAGTTCAAAGTCTACCTTTAAGGGTGAAAATCCAAGATCTGGTCTAATTGGTTCTTCCTGACAATGGCCTTGTTGAAGGCATTCTTTTGTGGAGATTCTTTTGTCAAGAGGACTTTCTCCAGGGTGAAAACCTATGATTTATGATCGGGCAACACGTCGCTTGTGCACACTTTTTTGAGGTGTCGCTTTTGGTGGTGTCTTGATGTTGTTGGTACGGTTGCCAAAATGAATAGATCACGGTAGCGGGATTTTTTTATAATACTTTTTTTTTTGGGTTGTGTGCATCTTTAATGCCGCTAGAGCAATACGTTGTTGTAAATGATGGATGTAATTGATATATTCACAATATTAATATATACTCTTTGTAAACAAAATAGTATTTCGCAAGTAAGATCAATTGTAACATGTAAATTCCTAGTGGGGTTGGCTTCCAAGAGGGTTTATTTTTATTTCTGAACCAGTATGGTCAAAACTTTGTAGTATGTCGACCAAATGTATCATTCATTCATTTTAGAGTCCGGTGTTCCTTCATTTCGAAATAAAATACTGACTCAATCATATTATTTAATAAGTCTTGGTGTGAGTATTGGATCTTGGTCTTGCTGCGAGTCTGTCTACAATGTCTACTTCATATCGGTTGTTAGAACCATCGATCCAAACTACTTGCTCTGATAAGCGGACAATAAACAGCTAGGCACTTGTGATTTCGATACTGTACGGATAAAGACAATCCACACGATACTAGTCATTGCAAGAAACGGACAGAGCTGCAAGTTTGTCGTGTTACATGCGGCTCGTTGGAAAACCCAATAGCAGCAGATATTTGAGCAGAAATGGTCCATCTTATGCACATTGAGATGTCTCTTCCTGGAAAAGAACCAGGAAGTAGAACCACCATTCTATGAAAAATGTTTACTGTGCATCCTGCTATTTTTTTTTCGATAAAGGAGCTTTATTACGAAACACCCGGTCTCTGGCATAATTAAGATGCACACATCCGTCCCAACATAGTACAAGTTTTCAATAAGTAAATACAATAGTTTCAAAATGGGGAGAACTTCACTTCCCGCGGCCCATGCACCAACTAGAGATGCACATGTTAAGCTTCATGCACTAGCCACTTGAACCAAAAGTCCGAACTTATGGAAAGAGCTAGGCAATCCACATATACACTTCACAACACCCCCACTCGCGTGTGACGGGAGAAGAGAAAGTCAACACGTGAAAGAAAAAGAGCACACCGAAACAGCGGTGGCTAAAGAGGGGCACAACAGCAATTTTTAGGCTTAATTGCGAAACCACGTGAAAGCCAGGATTTAAACTCAAGACCTGGCGTTCTGATACCATGTTAAGCTTCATGCACTAGCCACTTGAACCAAAAGTCCGAACTTATGGAAAGAGCTAGGCAATCCACATATACACTTCACAACAGCACACAACTATTTGACATGAGTACTAAAATTAAAGCATAGTTCTCAAAATAAATTGCATGAGTACCAGGATCAGCCTGGGCCTCAAGTATAAATAGAAACCTCAATTGTGAGGATTTAAACTCAAGTGTTGGGTTGTTGGGTTTGTACTGTTGACGTGTATAAAGTAGATTGCATAGCTTTTTTCATCAGTTCGGACTTTTGGTTCAAGTGGCTAGTGCATGAAGCTTAACATGTACATCCACTCCCCCGACCATAAGTAGCATCCGACACATGATTATATAACTCTAATTCCCTTGCCGCATGCCCATGAAAAGTAGTTTATTCATCATTGTGTATATGCTCTATGAAACAAAAGTTTTGGTGGGTCGTTTTAACTTCTGATGCAGAGGCCGGGGTACAAAATGTATACTCACCAAAATTTGTCAAATTACTCTCTCTGTCACTCTAATCAGAACATGTATATTTCTGATTGCGCCAATGTCGTTTGCTTACAACAATATTATGTAGAAAAACTATAATAGTCTATTAATTATTCGACATGATTTGTGCTTTGAACTTTTGCTGTTTTTTTCTGGCGAGATTGGAACCTTTATTATTTCTTCTATGACACCATATTTCGACCTATGCATGCTAAGCTGGCTCCCAGACATAGCACATTGGCATTGATTTGTCTATTTTATTTACAACTTCACCGCAGGGAAACGCTTACGGCCTTACGTCGTAATTTTATATATTAAAGGGAGCAGACACTGTACAAAAAGGAAACACCCAAGTGGGTTTATTACATCAAGGCGGCCAGAAATAGAAATAAAAAAGCATCAGATATTGAGTAATCAGTCAATGAATGAGAGATTGAACCCTAGCTGCTTTCACTCTAAATTGATGAAGCATGAGTTCACTTTGGAGACAAACTCTCCAACGTCCAAAGGAAGCTGGTTGATTTTGGAAGATCAAACTATTTGAATTTTCCAAACATTCGATGCTGTATAGGCTACTACCTTGATTTTTTTTTCCCGATAAAGGGTGTTTTATTACTCAAAAGTTTTAAACATTACTCCCAGCCTCTGCATAACTAAGATGCACACAACCGTTCGAGTATCAAAAGTATTCAAACAAAGTACTCCTAGATGAAAGAAAAAAACAAAAGACGATCCCGACTAAGCTTCACTAGCATGTAATGGCACGGCGGCACGCCGCGCCCATGTGGTAGCTGCAAGTTGAGGCCGTGAGCCAACGTTGTACTATTGCCTCATGTAAGCTGGTCAAGTTTTCATCCATGTTTTAGCATATCAAGCCATGAGCCTATGCATTAGTTACCAAAAACAACCGACTAATTTCAGGGAAAGCGGAGCAAAGTAAATACAGATTATTCTATTTTACCAATCGGATCATCATGGCACCTGTACTTTAAACTCTAGTTTCTTGTACTGCAATCAGTAAGAAAAAAGAGAAAAATAATGGATTGCCTTCTTTGGTTGATATAATCTAAAAAATACTTGTTGGTAGTATCATCTGGAAGGTTCATATATTCAAGAGAGATAGTTAACAATATTAAGAAAAACAAATCCCATCAAGAAAACTACACGCTGCATGGTCATACTACTTTACTTGGTCAAGCTTTTCAGGTGAGTACATGTCACTTCACTCGGAATTGCTGCAATTAATAGAATTATTAGGATAGGTGAAAACAGAATATCTATGGTAATCATGATAGAAGCGGTCATTCAATCCTTTTTTTTCCAGATTACAAAACTGATCACTAAACGACTGATCAAACAGATTAGGGTTAAAGGAAAAAAGTTGAAATTAATAACTCTAGAGTAACACACCATACAGAGCTGTTGTTGTAATGTGTGTCTTGAGCAAAGCAAAAGGAACAGTGGGTGTCCACTGTAACAGTTCCTACACCCTCACTACAAATTCACCATTTAAAGGAAATAGATAATAGTTTGTAAAGAAACATATATGGATAGTTCTTGGTGATGTACACAACGAAGGCTCTTGCTATTTAACAGCTTGAACCATACATGGACAGAACATGCATATTTTCTTCAATAAACACACATGTCTGTGGGAGGGATGCAAAGTAGGTATCAGACTTAAGAGTGCAAGATTACTGCTGAAGAATACTTGTCAATGATGCCATGTCAAGAAATTGGGGTGAAATGTAGCAATTCAGTTGGATGCACTACCTGACCGATGACGCGTAGATATAAATATGTAATAACTATGTCGACCTTTAATCAACACAGTATGGAGGATTGGAGCTCCAGGGTTAAAGTAGGCCATAAGAAGTGTTGGTGGCAGACCTTAACTCCTTATAAGAACTAAAGACTACATACAGGATAGTAGTTCGTTGAAATAGGATGTCTTCTATTAATAGGAGCTGAAGGCCTTTGCTGGCGTACCAGTTGCAACCATGGACAGATCTCTCCTTCAACAATGTCGTTTGTTATAGGGGAATGAAGTTGTAACAGTTTAAGCAGGAAGTTGGGATTACTACCTTCGAATATATGGCATAAAAGAAAAGAAAAACTTGGTTACCAGTTAAATTTATTGCGACAGGTTCTTGCTGTGGAGACCAACTTTACCAGAACAAAGACTTGGTTACCAGTTACATGCCACCCTCAAAGAAAGAAATCAAATTTACAGGGCGTAGAAAAACAAATTCACCTGACATATCAGCGAGTGTAGACCAAATTTATTTTCTGCTTGCTACGACAAATACCATCACAACAAGAAATCATACAGAAGTTTACACTTTCAAGAAAAGAATGTTGAAACAATCATCTAGTGCTACACGGAAACACTTTGCAAGCCATTCAACATTGTATAGAGGTGTATGGATTTCTAGCATAGAGAAGTTTTGAAAATAACTCAACAAATAGAAATTGTGTGGTGTTTTCCCACTAGCATTAGTGGTTGAACCTAGAACCAAAATAACCACCTACTTATGTCCAGAAAGAATGAACAATCCAAACTACTGATAGTTTATACTTGTTTCGATAATTGATTTGAACATAACAGCATATTTTACAGCAAGTATACATGTTCGGATGAACGGTGTAGGAAAACATGACATATCTAGCTTTCTTCTGACGCCCAGTGGTTCCTCACTGCCTCCACCCAAATCCAAAGGCCACATTGTGCATAGTAAGGATAGAGGGCCTATGAGAATATATGACATATCTAGCTTGCAAGGGTATTTTGAGTAGGATAAGCTGTGTCAGCCACATTTGGCCAAAAATTATGAAATGAAGTTAAAAAATGCACCAATTCATTTGTCTCAACTGCATTTGTGATTGTTACATTCATCGGGTTAAAAAGATTGTATGAATTTTAGGTATGCTAGTAGTACCACAAAATTATGCTTTACAAATGGGAGGTATGCTAGTATTACAACTTACTTGTGCTTTGCCGATTTGTTTGTAGTAACAAATAGTCAGGAAACCATATTGCATCAAATGATTCAGAATCCTTTGCCGATTTGTTTGTAGTAACAAATAGTCAGGAAACCATATTGCATCAAATGATTCAGAACTGTCAACAGACTACAGCCCAGCACTTGTCAGCTGCTACAAATATTCAGTACATCAGCCTAGCACCTGTCAGGTACTACAAATATTCAGTAAACCGTATTACATTAAGCGATTCAGAACTGTCAACACACAACAGCCTACCAGTTGTCAGACACTACTATTTACCCAAGTTTTCTCTTGTTGAATCGATCGACAAAAACAGCAACCTGCCTAATAGTTTTTGTGTCCTCCGTCTCTAAAAAAGTGATAATACAGTTTCTGCAAGGTAATCTCAGTGCATAGATGAATAAGCAAGTGCAGACGAAGCAACTTTAAACATTGACAAAAAAAATCATAAATCCTATTTGTATAACCAAGGAGTAGAGAACAAAGACGTCTTAATAAGTGACGACCTAATTACAGCTTAGTGTGTCATATTGTTGAACTTACTTTTCATGTCCATATTAATTTCCCAAAGACGACTTAATAAGTGACGACCAGCATCACTCTTCCATATCTGAAGTCTGAACCATGGGAATGAAGAAGTAAAAATATTAGCAATGCTTAATAACTGAACTATTACAGAGCAACAACACAATGAGTTGCATGTTTAAAACATGCATCACATAAGCTCCATTCTACATGTAGAAAGCAAGAAATGGTGATGCAGGTAAAACAATATAAAGCCAAACTAATATAATTAGCGTACTCACTAATAACAACAGAAAAAACTAACTATGTTGCTAAATGCTAATGATTTAGTAACTCGTTAATAGTAATTCATACTATAGTTGGATTTACTATAATCTAGAACACTATGGATTTATATGTAGCAATTGTGAAAAAGTATTTCTTACCTTGGGCAAGTACATGTCTACTTCATCTTTACCTGTCATAGATACTTGAATGTACAGCCATATTAAGAAAATGGCAACATTTAGGAAATACTAACTACATGAGCTCAATTGAAAAAACAAACAAAAAATTGAGTGAGGGGAAGGATAACAGCTATTAAAAGCAGATATATTAAGCCATGAAACTTTCCAATGAGGGATAAACAAGTAATCTTTGACTAAAGAGTACAAACTTTGGCCCTGCAAGTTTACCAAGTAAGTGAAATCATGGATTAATAATTTTACCAATGGGTGAGATGTCCACAAAACTCCCATTCCTCCAAATTGTTGAAACAACAATTATTTAAAATTGTTAATTGGCACAGAACACACCTTCTCTAAACGCTTAGTTCCTTGAACAAAATTTTATAGCAAATGTGAGGGTGAAAGCACATCATTCCTTTCACTGCCTTAAGCAGAAAGAAGTTTTTTATAATTCTTTAATAGAAACTCTTAAGTGATGACGACATATCTTTTTTCTTAAATGTCAGCTCACAGAAATTATTTGATGATGACATACCTGAAACAAAAGAGAGTGGCATAGGAACGAACCAGTAAGATTATTCCCAAATTCAAGACCCATATCTCATATCTCAAACTTCCTTAATCTTCCTTGGTTGTCGTAGTACCAACTAATCATATTAACTGATGATTACATACCTGAACGAAAATGCAAACATCATAAATTAGCTTATAATCCTAGGGTTCTCCTGTTGACAAAAAACATGAAGGATGCAACTCTAAACCGACATCCCCATTCATTTCAAGAACTCAACTGACAGAAAAGGTGCACACAGAATTCTATGCCTAAACAAATTTAGAGCTCTATCAAACAACAATCTAGAGCTAAAGAGCAGTATGCACAAACCTTGCATAAGTAAACCACAAAAATAGGGCATTTTCATCCAATGGAGGAAATCAATTTAATCAGCTCACCTTCTCAAATGGTGAAACAGAGTTGGGGGCTGTTCCCCACGGCTCCAAGGCCGCTCCACCCCTGTGCATGAATCTATGGTGGTGGTAGCAACCTGGATAGCCGAGTTGCCGGGTTAAGGAGTCTCATGCCGTTGCCCTAACTCATTCCGCCGACCACCACCACTTCCAGCGGTCGGCCTTTGCATGGCGGAGATGCAACAGCTGATGTAAGCGCAGCGGAGAGCCACGGGGCGGCAGCGACCGGCTGCCTGAATGCAGTAGCGGAATCCAGAGCTGGACTACCTGTCTACTTGGCGGGAGCCTCCGCTGCGTCACTTCGCGAGAGATAGAGAGAGTAAGGGAGGCACTCGTGTCGCGTGGCCTCGCTGCTGAAGCACTCGTTCTGCTCATCACTGGCCAGGAATCGGGTGCCCACGCGCAGCAGAAGCCGAGGTCCACGAGGATCTTGGGGTGGCCGCCGTGAGGCGGAGGAGGACCGCGGAGCAGGGAGGATGCGGAGTGAGGAGGAGCTGGATGCTGTCACCTTCTCATGTCAGGAGGGGAGTTTCCAGAATACTCCACCACGGTCACGGGGGATTGACACGAGAATAGTTGGATCGTTCGAGAGGGACACACGGAGAGAATACAAAATAGGGTCAAAGCGGCGACAGATCGAAAGCATTGAGACCAGTTGCTGCTATAGACACACAAGCAGAACACCAACCGAGAAAAGCGTCATCGGGGAGAAAAGCACGTAGAACCATGGTAGAACCATGGTCTGTCCTTCCAAAAATGGGCAAGAGCACCCAAAGTGTACACAAGATTTTTTTTACAGAAATCAAACCATTGGGAGAAACACGTGTTAGCATCACCTTAATTGATATGGGGTGGCCCGATCTTCTTAGTAAGCAACGGTGGTGATGATGATCACGGGATGATGGCAGCGGAGATACACGACGATGAAGTGGATGATAACTTGTATGACGCAATGAGATCTCTCGATTGGTCCCTGATACGTCTCCGACGTATCGATAATTTCTTATGTTCCATGCCACATTATTGATGATATCTACATGTTTTATGCATACTTTATGTCATATTTATGCATTTTTCGGCACTAACCTATTAATGAGATGCCGAAGAGCCAGTTGTTGTTTTCTGCTGTTTTTGGTTTCAGAAATCCTAGTAAGGAAATATTCTCGGAATTGGACGAAATCAACGCCCAGGGGCCTATTTTCACACGAAGCTTCCAGAAGACCGAAGATGATACGAAGTGGGGCCACGAGGTGGCCAAACACTAGGGCGGCGCGGCCTGGCCCTTGGCCGCGCCGACCTAGCGTGTGGGGCCCTCGTGTGGCCCCCTGACCTATCTCCTCCACCTACTTAAGGTGTTCGTCGTGAAACCCCTAGTACCGAGAGCCACGATACGGAAAACCTTCCAGAGACGCCGCCGCCGCCAATCCCATCTCGGGGGATTCAGGAGATCGCCTCCGGCACCCTGCCGGAGAGGGGACTCATCTCCCGGAGGACTCTTCACCGCCATGGTCACCTCCGTAGTGATGAGTGAGTAGTTCACCCCTGGACTATGGATCCATAGCAGTAGCTAGATGGTCTTCTTCTCCTAATTGCGCTTCATTGTCGGGTCTTGTGAGCTGTCTAACATGATCAAGATCATCTATCTGTAATGCTATATGTTGTGTTTGTTGGGATCCGATGGATAGAGAATACTATGTTATGTTGATTATCAATTTATATCTATGTGTTGTTTATGATCTTGCATGCGCTCCGTTGTTACTAGAGGCTCTGGCCAAGTTTTTGCTAGTAACTCCAAGAGGGAGTATTTATGCTCGATAGTGGGTTCATGCCTCCATTAAATCTGGGACAGTGACAGAAAGTTCTAAGGTTGTGGATATCCTGTTGCCACTAGGGATAAAACATTGATGCTATGTCCGAGGATGTAGTTATTGATTACATTACGCACCATACTTAATGCAATTGTCTGTTGTTTGCAACTTAATACTGGAAGGGGTTCGGATGATAACCTGAAGGTGGACTTTTTAGGCATAGATGCATGCTGGATAGCGGTCTATGTACTTTGTCGTAATGCCCAATTAAATCTCACTATACTCATCATATCATGTATGTGCGTTGTCATGCCCTCTCTATTTGTCAATTGCCCAACTGTAATTTGTTCACCCAACATGCTATTTATCTTATGGGAGAGACGCCTCTAGTGAACTGTGGATCCCGGTCCATTCTTTTAATCGAATACAATCTACTGCAATACTTGTTCTACTGTTTTCTGCAAACAATCATCATCCGCACTATACATCTAATCCTTTGTTACAGCAAGCCGGTGAGATTGACAACCTCACTATTTCGTTGGGGCAAAGTACTTTGGTTGTGTTGTGCAGGTTCCACGTTGGCGCTGGAATCCCTGGTGTTGCGCCGCACTACATCTCGCCGCCATCAACCTTCAACGTGCTTCTTGGCTCCTACTGGTTTGATAAACATTGGTTTCTTACTGAGGGAAAACTTGCCGCTGTACGCATCACACCTTCCTCTTGGGGTTCCCAACGGACGCGTGCTGTACGCGTATCAAGCAGATTTTTTGGCGCCGTTGCCGGGGACCTGAAGAAAAGTTACACCACAGAGATCTCTAACTCCCACGTCAACTACACGCCATCAAAGATTTTCTGGCGCCGTTGCCGGGGAGATCAAGACACGCTGCAAGGGGAGTCTCCACCTCCAATCTCTTTACTTTGTTTTTGTCTTGCTTTATTTTATTTACTACTTTGTTTGCTGCACTATATCAAAATACAAAAAAATTAGTTGCTAGCTTTACTTTATTTACTGTTTTGCACCCTATATCAAAAACACAAAAAAATTAGTTACTTGCATTTACTTTATCTAGTTTGCTTTATTTACTGTTGCTAAAATGGGTACTCCTGAAAATACTAAGTTGTGTGACTTCACAACCACAAATAATAATGATTTCTTATGCACACCTATTGCTCCACCTGCTACTACAGCAGAATTCTTTGAAATTAAACTTGCTTTACTGAATCTTGTTATGCGAGAGCAATTTTCTGGTGTTAGTTCTGATGATGCTGCTGCCCATCTCAATAATTTTGTTGAATTACGTGAAATGCAAAAGTATAAGGATGTAGATGGTGATATTATAAAATTAAAATTGTTCCCTTTCTCATTAAGAGGAAGATCTAAAGATTGGTTGCTATCTCTGCCTAAGAATAGTATTGATTCATGGACTAAATGCAAGCATGCTTTCATTGGTAGATATTATCCCCCTGCTAAAATTATATCTTTGAGAAGTAGCATAATGAATTTTAAACAATTGGATAATGAGCATGTTGCCCAAGCTTGGGAAAGAATGAAATCTTTGGTTATAAATTGCCCAACCCATGGACTGACTACTTGGATGATCATCCAAACCTTTTATGCAAGACTGAATTTTTCTTCGCGGAACTTATTGGATTCAGCTGCTGGAGGTACCTTTATGTCCATCACTCTAGGTGACGCAAAAAAGCTTCTTGATAATATGATGATTAATTACTCTGAATGGCACACGGAAAGAGCTCCACAAGGTAAGAAGGTAAATTCTGTTAAAGAAACCTCTTCCTCCAGTGATAAGATTGATGCCATTATGTCTATGCTTGTGAATGGTAGGACTAATGTTGATCCTAATAATGTTCCGTTAGCTTCATTGGTTGCTCAAAAAGAACATGTTGATGTGAATTTCATTAAAAATAACAATTACAATAATTCTAGGCCATATCCTGCTAATGGTAACTCTTATGGTAGATATGTTTCACCTAATGAGGAAAAGATGTTAGAAATTGAAAGATCCACCAAGAGCTTTATGCAATCACATTATGAGCAAAATAAATTGTTTACTAAAACTATGAATGAACAATCTACCTTGTTGAAGAATATAGGAAATCAACTTGAAAATCTGAATATGGAGATCTCTGGGTTGCAAACTAAACTTGCAAATACTGAAAACCGAATCTCATACATGCCTGCGTCACAATCTTCTTTAATTAATAAAATGGATGCTAAACCTGAGGATATAGATAATAAAATTGTTACTACAGCAAATGCCATCCAAGTTAGAATTAATGAGAATATAAGATTGATGGCCGAATTGCGTGCTAGGTGGGAAAAAGAAGAAAATGCTAAAGAAGATAATATAGCTAAAGTTTGGACTATTATCACCACTAGTAATGCTAATGCTCCACATGTTGCTGCACCTCCTACTAATAATGATAAAAGAATTGGTGTTGGCAATGTTTCCACTTCTAATGCAAAGCGTGAAAAACTGCCTGAAACTGCTAAAACTGCTGAAATTGCCTGTGATAAAACTGCTGAAATTTTTTCCAACATTGGGCATAATGATCCCATTGCTTTAGATTATAATGGTTTGGATTTTGATGATTGCCACATCTCTGAAGTTATAAAGTTCTTACAAAAACTTGCTAAGAGTCCTAATGCTAGTGCTATAAATTTGGCTTTCATGAATCATATTACAAATGCTCTCATAAAAGCTAGAGAAGAGAAACTAGAACGCGAAGCTTCTATTCCTAGGAAGCTAGAGGATGGTTGGGAGCCCATCATTAAGATGAAGGTCAATGACTTCGATTGTAATGCTTTATGTGATCTTGGTGCAAGTATTTCCGTTATGCCTAAGAAAATCTATAATATGCTTGACTTGCCACCATTGAAAAATTGTTATTTGGATGTTAATCTTGCTGATAACTCTACAAAGAAACCTTTGGGGAGAGTGGATAATGTTCGCATTACTGTTAACAATAACCTTGTCCCCGTTGATTTTGTTGTCTTGCATATTGAATGCAATGCATCTTGTCCCATTATATTGGGAAGACCTTTTCTTCGAACTGTTGGTGCTATCATTGATATGAAGGAAGGTAATATTAAATATCAATTTCCTCTCAAGAAAGGTATGGAACACTTCCCTAGAAAGAGAATGAAGTTACCTTTTGATTCTATCATTAGAACAAATTATGATGTTGATAATTCGTCTCTTGATAACACTTGATATACACTTTCTGCGCCTAGCTGAAAGGCGTTAAAGAAAAGCGCTTATGGGAGACAACCCATGTTTTTACTACAGTACTTTTATTTTATATTTGAGTCTTGGAAGTTGTTACTACTGTAGCAACCTCTCCTTATCTTAGTTTTGTTCATTGTTGTGCCAAGTAAAGTCGTTGATAGTAAGGTTCATACTAGATTTGGATTACTGCGCAGAAACAGATTTCTTTGCTGTCACGAATCTGGGCCTAATTCTCTGTAGGTAACTCATAAAATTATGCCAATTTACGTGAGTGATCCTCAGATATGTACGCAACTTTCATTCAATTTGAGCATTTTCATTTGAGCAAGTCTGGTGCCTCAATAAAATTTGTCTTTACGAACTGTTCTGTTTTGACAGATTCTGCCTTTTATTTCGCATTGCCTGTTTTGCTATGCTTGATGGATTTTTCTATTCCATTAACTTTCAGTAGCTTTGTGCAATGTCCAGAAGTGTTAAGAATGATTATGTCACCTCTGAACATGTAAATTTTAATTGTGCACTAACCCTCTAATGAGTTGTTTTGAGTTTGGTGTGGAGGAAGTTTTCAAGGATCAAGAGAGGAGGATGATACAATATGATCAAGGAGAGTGAAAGCTCTAAGCTTGGGGATGCCCCGGTGGTTCACCCCTGCATATTTCAAGAAGACTCAAGCGTCTAAGCTTTGGGATGCCCAAGGCATCCCCTTCTTCATCGACAACATTATCATGTTCCTCTAGTGAAACTATATTTTTATTCCGTCACATCTTATGTACTTTGCTTGGAGCATCGGTTTGTTTTTGCTTTTGTTTTGTTTGAATAAAATGGATCCTAGCATTCATTGTGTGGGAGAGAGACACGCTCCGCTGTTGCATATGGACAAATATGTCCTTAGGCTTTACTCATAGTGTTCATGGCGGAGGTTGAATCTTCTTCGTTAATTTGTTATATGGTTGGAATCGGAAAATGATACATGTAGTAATTCTAAAATGTCTTGGATAATGTGATACTTGGCAATTGTTGTGCTCATGTTTAAGCTCTTGCATCATATACTTTGCACCTATTAATGAAGAAATACATAGAGCTTGCTAAAATTTGGTTTGCATAATTGGTCTCTCTAAAGTCTAGATAATTTCTAGTAAGAGTTTGAACAACAAGGAAGACGGTGTAGAGTCTTATAATGTTTACAATATGTCTTTTATGTGAGTTTTGCTGCACCGCTTCATCCTTGTGTTTGTTTCAAATAACCTTGCTAGTCTAAACCTTGTATCGAGAGGGAATACTTCTCATGCATCCAAAATCCTTGAGCCAACCACTATGCCACTTGTGTCCACCATACCTACCTACTACATGGTATTTCTCCGCCATTCCAAAGTAAATTGCTTGAGTGCTACCTTTAAAATTTCTATCCTCTACCTTTGCAATATATAGCTCATGGGACAAATAGCCTAAAAACTATTGTGGTATTGAATATGTACTTATGCACTTTATCTCTTATTAAGTTGCTTGTTGAGCGATAACCATGTTCCTGGGGACGCCATCAATTACTCTTTGTTGAATATCATGTGAGTTGCTATGCATGTCCGTCTTGTCTGAAGTAAGGGAGATTTACCACTAGAATGGTTAGAGCATGCATAATGTTAGAGAAGAACATTGGGCCGCTAACTAAAGCCATGATCCATGGTGGAAGTTTCAGTTTTGGACAAATATCCTCAATCTCATATGAGAAAATTAATAATTGTTGAATGCTTATGCATAAAAGAGGAGTCCATTATCTGTTGTCTATGTTGTCCCGGTATGGATGTCTAAGTTGAGAATAATCAATAGCGAGAAATCCAATGCGAGCTTTCTCCTTAGACCTTTGTACAGGCGGCATAGAGGTACACCTTTGTGACACTTGGTTAAAACATATGTATTGCAATGATAATCCAGGTAATCCGAGCTAATTAGGACAAGGTGCGGGCACTATTAGTATACTATGCATGAGGCTTGCAACTTGTAGGATATAATTTACATGATACATATGCTTTATTACTACCGTTGACAAAATTGTTTCTTGTTTTCAAAATCAAAGCTCTAGCACAAATATAGCAATCAATGCTTCCCTCTGCGAAGGGCCCTTTCTTTTACTTTTATGTTGAGTCAGTTTACCTATTTCTCTCCACCTCCAGAAGCAAACACTTGTGTGAACTGTGCATTGATTCCTACATACTTGCATATTGCACTTGTTATATTACTTTACATTGACAATATCCATGAGATATACATGTTACAAGTTGAAAGCAACCGCTGAAACTTAATCTTCCTTTGTGTTGCTTCGATACCTCTACTTTGAATTATTGCTTTATGAGTCAACTCTTATGCAAGACTTATTGATGCTTGTCTTGAAAGTACTATTCATGAAAAGTCTTTGCTATATGATTCATTTGTTTACTCATGTCATTCACCATTGTTTTTGATCGCTGCATTCATTACATATGCTTACAATAGTATGATCAAGGTTATGATGGCATGTCACTCCAGAAATTATCTTTGTTATCGTTTACCTGCTCGGGACGAGCAGAAACTAAGCTTGGGGATGCTGATACGTCTCCGACGTATCGATAATTTCTTATGTTCCATGCCACATTATTGATGATATCTACATGTTTTATGCATACTTTATATCATATTTATGCATTTTCCGCCACTAACCTATTAACGAGATGCCAAAGAGCTAGTTGCTGTTTTCTGCTGTTTTTGGTTTCAGAAATCCTAGTAAGGAAATATTCTCGGAATTGGACGAAATCAACGCCCAGGGGCCTATTTTCACACGAAGCTTCCAGAAGACCGAAGATGATACGAAGTGGGGCCACGAGGTGGCCAAACACTAGGGCGGCGCGGCCTGGCCCTTGGCCGTGCCGACCTAGCGTGTGGGGCCCTCGTGTGGCCCCCTAACCTATCTCCTCCGCCTACTTAAGGTCTTCGTCGCGAAACCCCTAGTACCGAGAGCCACGATACGGAAAACCTTCAAGAGACGCCGCCGCCGCCAATCCCATCTCGGGGGATTCAGGAGATCGCCTCCAGCACCCTGCCGGAGAGGGGAATCATCTCCCGGAGGACTCTTCACCGCCATGGTCACCTCCGGAGTGATGAGTGAGTAGTTCACCCCTGGAATATGGGTCCATAGCAGTAGCTAGATGGTCGTCTTCTCCTAATTGTGCTTCATTGTCGGGTCTTGTGAGCTGCCTAACATGATCAAGATCATCTATCTGTAATGCTATATGTTGTGTTTGTTGGGATCCGATGGATAGAGAATACTATGTTATGTTGATTATCAATTTATATCTATGTGTTGTTTATGATCTTGCATGCGCTCCGTTGTTAGTAGAGGCTCTGGCCAAGTTTTTGCTAGTAACTCCAAGAGGGAGTATTTATGCTCGATAGTGGGTTCATCCCTCCATTAAATCTGGGACAGTGACAGAAAGTTCTAAGGTTGTGGATGTGCTGTTGCCACTAGGGATAAAACATCGATGCTATGTTCGAGGATGTAGTTATTGATTACATTACGCACCATACTTAATGCAATTGTCTGTTGTTTGCAACTTAATACTGGAAGGGGTTCGGATGATAACCTGAAGGTGGACTTTTTAGGCATAGATGCATGCTGGATAGCGGTCTATGTACTTTGTCGTAATGCCCAATTAAATCTCACTATACTCATCATATCATGTATGTGCATTGTCATGCCCTCTCTATTTGTCAATTGCCCAACTGTAATTTGTTCACCCAACATGCTATTTATCTTATGGGAGAGACGCCTCTAGTGAACTGTGGACCCCGGTCCATTCTTTTAATCGAATACAATCTACTGCAATACTTGTTCTACTGTTTTCTGCAAACAATCATCATCCACACTATACATCTAATCCTTTGTTACAGCAAGCCGGTGAGATTGACAACCTCACTGTTTCGTTGGGGCAAAGTACTTTGGTTGTGTTGTGCAGGTTCCACGTTGGCGCCGGAATCCCTGGTGTTGCGCCGCACTACATCTCGCCGCCATCAACCTTCAACGTGCTTCTTGGCTCCTACTGGTTCGATAAACCTTGGTTTCTTACTGAGGGAAAACTTGCCGCTGTACGCATCACACCTTCCTCTTGGGGTTCCCAACGGACGCGTGCTGTACGTGTATCAAGCAGATTTTCTGGCGCCATTGCCGGGGACCTGAAGAAAAGTTACACCACAGAGATCTCTAACTCCCACGTCAACTACACGCCATCAAAGATTTTCTGGCGCCGTTGCCGGGGAGATCAAGACACGCTGCAAGGGGAGTCTCCACCTCCAATCTCTTTACTTTGTTTTTGTCTTGCTTTATTTTATTTACTACTTTGTTTGCTGCACTATATCAAAATACAAAAAAATTAGTTGCTAGCTTTACTTTATTTACTGTTTTGCACCCTATATCAAAAACACAAAAAAATTAGTTACTTGCATTTACTTTATCTAGTTTGCTTTATTTACTGTTGCTAAAATGGGTACTCCTGAAAATACTAAGTTGTGTGACTTCACAACCACAAATAATAATGATTTCTTATGCACACCTATTGCTCCACCTGCTACTACAGCAGAATTCTTTGAAATTAAACCTGCTTTACTGAATCTTGTTATGCGAGAGCAATTTTCTGGTGTTAGTTCTGATGATATTGATGCCCATCTCAATAATTTTGTTGAATTATGTGAAATGCAAAAGTATAAGGATGTAGATGGTGATATTATAAAATTAAAATTGTTCCCTTTCTCATTAAGAGGAAGAGCTAAAGATTGGTTGCTATCTCTGCCTAAGAATAGTATTGATTCATGGACTAAATGCAAGGATGCTTTTATTGGTAGATATTATCCCCCTGCTAAAATTATATCTTTGAGAAGTAGCATAATGAATTTTAAACAATTGTATAATGAGCATGTTGCCCAAGCTTGGGAAAGAATGAAATCTTTGGTTAAAAATTGCCCAACCCATGGACTGACTACTTGGATGATCATCCAAACCTTTTATGCAGGACTGAATTTTTCTTCGCGGAACTTATTGGATTCAGCTGCTGGAGGTACCTTTATATCCATCACTCTAGGCGACGCAACAAAGGTTCTTGATAATATGATGATTAATTACTCTGAATGGCACACGGAAAGAGCTCCACAAGGTAAGAAGGTAAATTCTGTTGAAGAAACCTCTTCCTTGAGTGATAAGATTGATGCCATTATGTCTATGCTTGTGAATGGTAGGACTAATGTTGATCCTAATAATGTTCCGTTAGCTTCATTGGTTGCTCAAAAAGAACATGTTGATGTGAATTTCATTAAAAATAACAATTACAATAATTCTAGGCCATATCCTGCTAATGGTAACTCTTATGGTAGATATGTTTCACCTAATGAGGAAAAGATGTTAGAAATTGAAAGATCCACCAAGAGCTTTATGCAATCACATTATGAGCAAAATAAATTGTTTACTAAAACTATGAATGAACAATCTACCTTGTTGAAGAATATAGGAAATCAACTTGAAAATCTGAATATGGAGATCTCTGGGTTGCAAACTAAACTTGCAAATGCTGAAAACCGAATCTCATACATGTCTGCGTCACAATCTTCTTTAATTAATAAAATGGATTCTAAACCTGAGGATATAGATAATAAAATTGTTACTACAGCAAATGCCATCCAAGTTAGAATTAATGAGAATATAAGATTGATGGCCGAATTGCGTGCTAGGTGGGAAAAAGAAGAAAATGCTAAAGAAGATAATATAGCTAAAGTTTGGACTATTACCACCACTAGTAATGCTAATGCTCCACATGTTGCTGCACCTCCTACTAATAATGGTAAAAGAATTGGTGTTGGCAATGTTTCCACTTCTAATGCAAAGCGTGAAAAACTGCCTGAAACTGCTAAAACTGCTGAAATTGCCTGTGATAAAACTTCTGAATTTTTTTCCAACATTGGGGATAATGATCCCATTGCTTTAGATTATAATGGTTTGGATTTTGATGATTGCCACATCTCTGAAGTTATAAAGTTCTTACAAAAACTTGCTAAGAGTCCTAATGCTAGTGCTATAAATTTGGCTTTCACGAAACATATTACAAATGCTCTCATAAAAGCTAGAGAAGAGAAACTAGAACGCGAAGCTTCTATTCCTAGGAAGCTAGAGGATGGTTGGGAGCCCATCATTAAGATGAAGGTCAATGACTTCGATTGTAATGCTTTATGTGATCTTGGTGCAAGTATTTCTGTTATGCCTAAGAAAATCTATAATATGCTTGACTTGCCACCATTGAAAAATTGTTATTTGGATGTTAATCTTGCTGATAACTCTACAAAGAAACCTTTGGGGAGAGTGGATAATGTTCGCATTACCGTTAACAATAACCTTGTCCCCGTTGATTTTGTTGTCTTGGATATTGAATGCAATGCATCTTGTCCCATTATATTGGGAAGACCTTTTCTTCGAACTGTTGGTGCTATCATTGATATGAAGGAAGGTAATATTAAATATCAATTTCCTCTCAAGAAAGGTATGGAACACTTCCCTAGAAAGAGAATGAAGTTACCTTTTGATTCTATCATTAGAACAAATTATGATGTTGATACTTCGTCTCTTGATAATACTTGATATACACTTTCTGCGCCTAGCTGAAAGGCGTTAAAGAAAAGCGTTTATGGGAGACAACCCATGTTTTTACTACAGTACTTTTATTTTATATTTGAGTCTTGGAAGTTGTTACTACTGTAGCAAACTCTCCTTATCTTAGTTTTGTTGCATTGTTGTGCCAAGTAAAGTCTTTGATAGTAAGGTTGATACTAGATTTGGATTTCTGCGCAGAAACAGATTTCTGTCTGTCACGAATTTGGGCAGAGTTCTCTGTAGGTAACTCAGAAAAATCTGCCAATTTTTGTGAGTGATCCTCAGATATGTACGCAACTTTCATTCAATTTGAGCATTTTCATTTGAGCAAGTCTGGTGCCTCAATAAAATTCGTCTTTACGAACTGTTCTGTTTTGACAGATTCTGCCTTTTATTTCGCATTGCCTGTTTTGCTATGCTTGATGGATTTTTCTATTCCATTAACTTTCAGTAGCTTTGTGCAATGTCCAGAAGTGTTAAGAATGATTATGTCACCTCTGAACATGTAAATTTTAATTGTGCACTAACCCTCTAATGAGTTGTTTTGAGTTTGGTGTGGAGGAAGTTTTCAAGGATCAAGAGAGGAGGATGATACAATATGATCAAGGAGAGTGAAAGCTCTAAGCTTGGGGATGCCCCGGTGGTTCACCCCTGCATATTTCAAGAAGACTCAAGCGTCTAAGCTTTGGGATGCCCAAGGCATCCCCTTCTTCATCGACAACATTATCAGGTTCCTCTAGTGAAACTATATTTATTCCGTCACATCTTATGTACTTTGCTTGGAGCGTCGGTTTGTTTTTGCTTTTTTTTGTTTGAATAAAATGGATCCTAGCATTCATTGTGTGGGAGAGAGACACGCTCCGCTGTTGCATATGAACAAATATGTCCTTAGGCTTTACTCATAGTGTTCATGGCGAAGGTTGAATCTTCTTCGTTAATTTGTTATATGGTTGGAATCGGAAAAAGATACATGTAGTAATTCTAAAATGTCTTGGATAATGTGATACTTGGCAATTGTTGTTCTCATGTTTAAGCTCTTGCATCATATACTTTGCACCTATTAATGAAGAAATACATAGAGCTTGCTAAAATTTGGTTTGCATAATTGGTCTCTCTAAAGTCTAGATAATTTCTAGTAAGAGTTTGAACAACAAGGAAGACGGTGTAGAGTCTTATAATGTTTACAATATGTCTTTTATGTGAGTTTTTCTGCACCGCTTCATCCTTGTGTTTGTTTCAAATAACCTTGCTAGCCTAAACCTTGTATCGAGAGGGAATACTTCTCATGCATCCAAAATCCTTGAGGCAACCACTATGCCACTTGTGTCCACCATACCTACCTACTACATGGTATTTCTCCGCCATTCCAAAGTAAATTGCTTGAGTGCTACCTTTAAAATTTCTATCCTCTACCTTTGCAATATATAGCTCATGGGACAAATAGCCTAAAAACTATTGTGGTATTGAATATGTACTTATGCACTTTATCTCTTATTAAGTTGCTTGTTGAGCGATAACCATGTTCCTGGGGACGCCATCAACTACTCTTTGTTGAATATCATGTGAGTTGCTATGCATGTCCATCTTGTCTGAAGTAAGGGAGATTTACCACTAGAATGGTTAGAGCATGCATAATGTTAGAGAAGAACATTGGGCCGCTAACTAAAGCCATGATCCATGGTGGAAGTTTCAGTTTTGGACAAATATCCTCAATCTCATATGAGAAAATTAATAATTGTTGAATGCTTATGCATAAAAGAGGAGTCCATTATCTGTTGTCTATGTTGTCCCGGTATGGATGTCTAAGTTGAGAATAATCAATAGCGAGAAATCCAATGCGAGCTTTCTCCTTAGACCTTTGTACAGGATGCATAGAGGTACCCCTTTGTGACACTTGGTTAAAACATATGTATTGCAATGATAATCCAGGTAATCCGAGCTAATTAGGACAAGGTGCGGGCACTATTAGTATACTATGCATGAGGCTTGCAACTTGTAGGATATAATTTACATGATACATATGCTTTATTACTACCGTTGACAAAATTGTTTCTTGTTTTCAAAATCAAAGCTCTAGCACAAATATAGCAATCAATGCTTCCCTCTGCGAAGGGCCCTTTCTTTTACTTTTATGTTGAGTCAGTTTACCTATTTCTCTCCACCTCAAGAAGCAAACACTTGTGTGAACTGTGCATTGATTCCTACATACTTGCATATTGCACTTGTTATATTACTTTACATTGACAATATCCATGAGATATACATGTTACAAGTTGAAAGCAACCGCTGAAACTTAATCTTCCTTTGTGTTGCTTCGATACCTCTACTTTGAATTATTGCTTTATGAGTCAACTCTTATGCAAGACTTATTGATGCTTGTCTTGAAAGTACTATTCATGAAAAGTCTTTGCTATATGATTCATTTGTTTACTCATGTCATTCACCATTGTTTTTGATCGCTGCATTCATTACATATGCTTACAATAGTATGATCAAGGTTATGATGGCATGTCACTCCAGAAATTATCTTTGTTATCGTTTACCTGCTCGGGACGAGCAGAAACTAAGCTTGGGGATGCTGATACGTCTCCGACGTATCGATAATTTCTTATGTTCCATGCCACATTATTGATGATATCTACATGTTTTATGCATACTTTATGTCATATTTATGCATTTTCCGGCACTAACCTATTAACGAGATGCCGAAGAGCCAGTTGTTGTTTTCTGCTATTTTTGGTTTCAGAAATCCTAATAAGGAAATATTCTCGGAATTGGACGAAATCAACGCCCAGGGGCCTATTTTCACACGAAGCTTCCAGAAGACCGAAGATGATACGAAGTGGGGCCACGAGGTGGCCAAACACTAGGGCGGCGCGGCCTGGCCCTTGGCCGCGCCGACCTAGCGTGTGGGGCCCTCGTGTGGCCCCCTGGCCTATCTCCTCCGCCTACTTAAGGTGTTCGTCGCGAAACCCCTAGTACCGAGAGCCACGATACGGAAAACCTTCCAGAGACGCCGCCGCCGCCAATCCCATCTCGGGGGATTCAGGAGATCGCCTCCGGCACCCTGCCGGAGAGGGGAATCATCTCCCGGAGGACTCTTCACCGCCATGGTCGCCTCCGGAGTGATGAGTGAGTAGTTCACCCCTGGACTATGGGTCCATAGCAGTAGCTAGATGGTCGTCTTCTCCTAATTGTGCTTCATTGTCGGGTCTTGTGAGCTGCCTAACATGATCAAGATCATCTATCTGTAATGCTATATGTTGTGTTTGTTGGTATCCGATGGATAGAGAATAATATGTTATGTTGATTATCAATTTATATCTATGTGTTGTTTATGATCTTGCACGCGCTCTGTTGTTAGTAGAGGCTCTGGCCAAGTTTTTGCTAGTAACTCCAAGAGGGAGTATTTATGCTCGATAGTGGGTTCATGCCTTCATTAAATCTAGGACAGTGACAGAAAGTTCTAAGGTTGTGGATGTGCTGTTGCCACTAGGGATAAAACATCGATGCTATGTCCGAGGATGTAGTTATTGATTACATTACGCACCATACTTAATGCAATTGTCTGTTGTTTGCAACTTAATACTGGAAGGGGTTCGGATGATAACCTGAAGGTGGACTTTTTAGGCATAGATGCATGCTGGATAGCGGTCTATGTACTTTGTCGTAATGCCCAATTAAATCTCACTATACTCATCATATCATGTATGTGCATTGTCATGCCCTCTCTATTTCTCAATTGCCTAACTGTAATTTGTTCACCCAACATGCTATTTATCTTATGGGAGAGACGCCTCTAGTGAACTGTGGACCCCGGTCCATTCTTTTAATCGAATACAATCTACTGCAATACTTGTTCTACTGTTTTCTGCAAACAATCATCATCCACACTATACATCTAATCCTTTGTTACAGCAAGCCGGTGAGATTGACAACCTCACTGTTTCGTTGGGGCAAAGTACTTTGGTTGTGTTGTGCAGGTTCCACGTTGGCGCCGGAATCCCTGGTGTTGCGCCGCACTACATCTCGCCGCCATCAACCTTCAACATGCTTCTTGGCTCCTACTGGTTCGATAAACCTTGGTTTCTTACTGAGGGAAAACTTGCCGCTGTACACATCACACCTTCCTCTTGGGGTTCCCAACGGACGCGTGCTGTACGCGTATCAGTCCCTGTCGCCAATGGAACAGCTCTCAACCCTGCAAGATATTCGCAACTCCACACACTTGCGCACGTAGCCGCCGACCACGAAGCGGTAAGTTGCAACCGTCTAATTCCCAATGGAACAGCAGACGACACAAGACTTTTTCAGGATCTACACAATATCAAGCAATATGGTGTAGGGATTCAATAGTTTTGCTAGAGCAAACAACTAAGAACTAGGGTTTATCTTAAACGTGGTCTAAAGCAGCTAGGGGGCTTCCTGGGCACTTATATAGGCGTCCGGGATGAGTTCTGGTCGAAAAGATACAAAAATAACCGACCCAGAATAGATCTGGTCGAGACAGACTCGGACGAATCCGGTCTAGAATCCGGTCAACCGTGCCAGGGACCGGATCGGACGGTCTAGCGTCCGGTCAACCGGGCGGCAACCGGAAACTTCGCAACTTTCTAGTTTTTGCCCGGTACGATGCATCCCATCCGGTTGGCGCCCGGTCAACCGGGCCAGGGACCGGGCTGGCCGGTCTGGAGGCCGGTCTAACCGGGTGCTGGACCGGCCTGGACGTCGTCTTCTCCTCTCGCGCGTGCCTCCCGCTCCTCCCTCGCGCGTCCATGATATATCTTCATGTCCAGTTCCATGTCCAGCTTCACGTCCATCTTGACGTCCGTGTTCATGTCCAGCTGCTCCTCTACTCCTCGTGCGATGCTCGTCTCCTCTTGATACCTGATGATACATAAGTAAAAGGACTTAGGCAGTATAAAGTTCTCATCAATCGAAGTACCGTTTAGAAACATGTTCACCTGTTGTTTAAGTAGCTTCGCACAAGCCCTTGTAATTGGTCCAATCCGAACTTCATTGGACTTGAGCTTCACAGCAGGTTCATCTTCATTTATCAATGACGGAGGTAGTGGTGTAGTAGGGATGTCCTCGTCATCTCCCCCCCTTCAAAAGGCGTCGACCTCGACGCTCCAAGGTCTTCTCCGTCATATGGTGTCAAAGCAGCAACATTGAAAGAATTACTGACACCAAACTCATCAACTGGAAGATCTATCGAGTATGCATTATCATTGATCTTGGCAAGCACTTTGTAAGGACCAGCACCACGAGGCTTCAACTTAGACTTCCGCAGCTTCGGGAACCTATCCTTGCGAAAATGTACCCAGACCATATCACCAGGCTTGAACAACATCTCTTTGCGCTTCTTATTCATCCTTGCAGCATTGCTCTTGCCTTTCTTTTCTATCAACTCTTTAGTCTTCACATGGATCTTTCGCACAAAATCTGCCCTCTTGGATGCCTCCATATTAACTCTCTCATGTATGGGCAAAGGCAACAAGTCAAGTGGAGTAATGGGTTTGAAACCATACACCACCTCAAAAGGACATAGCTCTGTGGTAGAATGTACCGCCCTGTTGTAAGCAAACTCTACATGCGGCAAACACTCTTCCCACTCCTTCAGGTTCTTCTTGATCATGGATCTCAGTAGTTGTGACAAGGTTCGATTCACCACCTCAGTTTGACCATCAGTTTGAGGATGACAAGTAGTACTGAACAGTAGCTTTGTCCCTAGCTTTCCCCAAAGTGTCTTCTAGAAGTAGCTCATGAACTTCACATCACGATCAGAAACAATAGTCTTCGGGACTCCATGTAGTCGAACAATCTCCCTGAAAAATAGGTTAGCAATATGCGACGCATCGTCGCTTTTGTGGCAGGCAATAAAATGTGACATTTTCGAAAATCTGTCCACTACCACAAATATAGAATCATGGCCTCTTTTAGTACGCGGTAAACCCAACACAGAATCCATACTAATATCTTCCCAAGGTGTAGTAGGTGCCGGTAATGGAGTATACAAACCGTGAGGCTTCAGCTTGGACTTGGACTTGTTGCAAGTAATGCACCTCTTCACATACCTGTCCACATCCCGCCTCATCTTTGGCCAATAAAAATGATCAGCGAGCACGAGTAGCGTCTTCTCACGCCCAAAGTGACCCATCAAACCACCAGCATGTGATTCCTGCAATAAGAGCAAACGCACAGACGATTCTGGAACACATAGTTTGTTAGCTCGAAATAAGAACCCATCATGTATGTGATATTTTTCCCATGCTTTACCAAGAGCACATGAGCGATATGGTTCAGAAAAATCATGATCCGTAGCATACAAATCACATAGCACTTCTAATCCAGGAATTTTAACATCAAGTTGAGTTAATAGCATATTCTTCCTAGATAGAGCATCAGCAACAATATTATCTTTTCCCTTCTTATGCTTAATAATGTATGGAAAAGACTCAATGAACTCAACCCACTTAGCAAGACGCCTATGCAAAGTAGATTGGGCTTTCAGATATTTCAAAGCTTCATGATCAGAATGTATGATAAATTCTTTTGGCCACAAATAATGTTGCCAAACCTCAAGAACTCTAATTAAAGCATACAATTCTTTATCATATATTGGATAGTTCAACTTAGCACCAGAAAGTTTCTCAGAAAAATATGCGATTGGGCGACCCTCTTGCATCAACACACCACCAATTCCAATACCACTAGCATCACATTCAATCTCAAATTGCTTATTGAAATCAGGAAGTGCAAGTAACGGTGCAGAAGTTAACAATCGTTTCAGTTCATCAAAAGCATGATCTTGGGTAACGCCCCACTCAAATGCAACACCCTTTTTAGTCAATTCATTCAAAGGTGCAGCAATAGTAGAAAAATTGGGCACAAAACGGCGATAAAACCCAGCTAGACCATGAAAACTTCTAACTTGACTCACATTCATGGGAGTAGGCCAATTTTGAATAGCTTCAATTTTAGACACGTCTACTTCTACTCCATGCTTAGAGACAACATAACCCAGAAATATGACCTTATCTTTGCAAAATGTGCACTTCTCAAGATTACCATAGAGTTTACTATCACGCAACACTTGCAAAACATGTCGAATATGTATAATATGATCAGATTCATTGCGGCTGTAAATTAATATGTCATCAAAATACACAACCACAAATTTGCCAATAAAATCACGCAAAACATGGTTCATCAGTCTCATGAAAGTGCTAGGTGCATTAGTCAAACCAAAAGGCATTACTAACCACTCATATAAACCAAATTTTGTTTTAAAGGCGGTTTTCCACTCATCCCCTTCTTTCATCCTAATTTGATGATAACCACTACGCAAATCAATTTTAGAGAACACAGCAGCACCACTCAATTCATCTAGCATATCCTCTAAACGGGGAATAGGGTGACGATATCGAATAGTGATATTGTTTATAGCTCTACAATCTACGCACATACGCCATGTACCATCTTTCTTAGGAACAAGAATAACAGGAACAGCACAAGGACTAAGGCTTATGCGGATATAACCTTTGTCGAGTAGCGCTTGTACTTGCTTCTGTATCTCCTTCGTCTCTTCGGGGTTCGTTCTATATGGTGCCCGATTGGGTAGCGAAGCTCCGGGAATCAAGTCGATTTGATGCTCAATACCTCGCAATGGTGGAAGTCCTGTGGGTATCTCGTCCGGAAACACGTCGCCAAATTCCTGCAAAACATTAGAAACACCAAGAGGAAGAGGGGTCATGTCGTTAGAAACTAAAACCGTACCCCTGTACAAGAGCACAAGAGGCATGGCTGTAGGATCCTCACTAAATTCTCTCATGTCTTCTTTGGTGGCTAATGAGACTAAGGAATTCACTCTCACTTTTCGTTATATCACTCACAACATTACAATTCTCTCGCCTATCTAAAGAAGCATCCTCCAAGTTGACTTCAACTTTCTGACGAGACTCACTGACAATTTGCTGTGGTGTCATAGGCTGAAAATTAATTTTCTTGCCCTTGAACTCCAAGTGATATGTATTGGCACGGCCATTGTGTTGCACAGAACGGTCATAGAGCCAAGGCCGATCCAATAGTAGGTGACACACCATCATAGGAACGACATCAAAATCAATGCAATCCTTATACGGTCCAATAGCAAACTCAACACGCACCATGTGGTTTACCTTCATCTCACCATTGTCGCTCAACCACTGAATATAGTATGGATGCGGGTGCGGTAGATACTTCAACTTTAGCTTGGTACACAGCTCCTTGCTTGCTAAATTGCGGCAACTCCCGCCATCAATAATGACCTTGCAAGCCTTGTCAGGACCAACTAAAGCCTTTGTTTGGAACAAATTGCAGCGCTGAGTAGATGCACTAGGCAATACATTAAGAGCACGCTGCGACACAACAATGGTGCGAGCATCAGACGGATATGCATCTTCACCATCAGTGTCATAGTCATCATCTTCTGGAGCATTAGGATCAACATCATCTCCAGTCTCGTATTCATTGTCCTCATTGATAACCATGACTTTGCGGTTAGGACAATCTCTCTTGAAGTGACCCTTGCCACCACATGTATGACAAAGCATGTCACGGTTACGCGCAGTAGACACATTAGAGCCACTCGTACTTGCAGCAGATTCGGACTTCTTTGTGTTAGATACATTGGAGACCGGCTTACTAGGTGTAGTAGAGTAAGGGGCGAAGCGCGTCGAAGGCGCCGGCGCCGTAGATGGGGCCGCGCGGGGTGTGAAACGCCCAGCTCCTGTAGCTCGACCTTTGATCTTTGCTTCGTCAGCCAACTATGATTCAGCTTCTCTTGCATGATGTAACAATTGATTCATATTGGTGTAGCTGTAGTGACGAACAATGCCTTTGATATCATACTGCAAACCGTTGAGGAAACGCTGCATTGTCATCTCGAGAGACTCACGGACACGGCCACGCTGCATAAGCATCTCCATCTCCATGTAGTATTCATCCACAGTCTTCACACCTTGTCTCAATAGAGTCAGCTTATCATATATATTCCGCAAGTAATTTGTAGGCACAAAGCGAGAAGTCATCGCCTCCTTCATGGCGCGCCATGTGCGTATAGGTTGCTCACGATCCTCTTCACGGTTACGAACAAAAGCATCCCACCAACGCAAAGCATAGCCATCAAATTCCTAAGAAGCAAGCTTGATCTTCCGATCTTCAGTATAATGTGGATGTAAGCTCCACAACTTCTCAATCTTGAGCTCCCAAGTGAGGTATTCTTCAACATCAGCGCCTCCTTCAAATTTGGGTATCGAAAACTTGGGCTTACCCAAACCATCTTCTTCATCTTGTCCACGACCATTGCGGCCAAGTGGAACCCAACCGCGAGCATGATTACCACGTGGCACATCACGAGCATTGTGTGCGTCATCTTGAAGCTCAGGATCATCGTCATCTTCTTGTTGTTGTTGCGCGGTTAAATTCTCAATAGCTAAGCGCAAATCAGCAAGATTGCGTTGTACATCCGTCATTTGATCTTGCATTGTAGTGACGGTCACATGAGTAGCATCCAGCTTTTGGGAGATCGCGTCAATCTTCCTATTAAGCATATCGTCCTGGGCGCGGAATTCACGTCGCATCTCATTACGAAGAGCCTCATACTCCCTCCATGTGATGATATCTGCAGCACTCTTGTTTTCCTGGTTAACAATTCTATGATCACTAGCAGACATCGTTAGTAGATTAGTGCACTAAATCAAAAATATATGGTGGTACTCTCACAACTCACTCAAAACTGATAAGAAAAGGAGATCTTACCGTTCCAAAGTAAATTAGTGTTGCTTACCACTTGTAGTAACAACTAGTGCACGGATGTAGCGAAGCGAATAGCAAGGGTATAAGAACAAGTCACACGACAAAGCAGGGTATATGTGGGGCTGTAGATAGGCTACCTATTTGCACCAATAACAAGCTCTAGCGCTGACCGTAGACAAGCAATGATACTCACACAAGACGATATAATGGGACAATGCAACTATATGTAGGAAAGGTTGCAATACACACGAGAGACGCTAGCAAAGCTCAACGAGACAGGCACAAGATTGCTCAACTACAGGTGCAGTGAAGTAAATTTAGACCTTCACTTGATTCAACTAACACTTTTCTTTTTGGATTTTTGTTTTTGTAAAACACACGCAGCTATGTAGCTCTTTTTGCTTCTTTTCAATTTTCTCTTTTTTTTTTTTGATTTTCTGACACAACTCCTTGATAACACGGCCAACAGAAATATGCAAAGCACCGATAACCTAACGAGCAGCCTGTCGAGCGGGAAAACTAGTCTCTTCTGGGGAAGTTCCTAGTCACTTTATATCGAAAGGCTGTGTCTATGGTTGGGCACAAGCACACTGTACGCTATGTGGACTCGGAGTAAGAAAACTTGACACTAGACGACAAAGTAACACAAGATGATAGAGTAAACTCAAACCCTAAAATACTAGATAAAAAGAAAAGATACGCAAAAACAACTACGAAAAGCAACTAAAACTTGAAATTAGTGCAATCTAAGGCTATGGAAAACCCTAACCCTAACTTTTTATGGCTTTTTCTGGATAGGAAAACACTCACAACTCAACTATGGGGTGGATTGTGGATGGCTTACTGAGGAAAACTGGAAATCTGATACCAAGATGATATGGGGTGGCCCGATCTTCTCAGTAAGCAACGTTGGTGATGATGATCACGGGATGATGGCAGCGGAGATACACGACGATGAAGTGGATGATAACTTGTATGACGCAACGATATCTCTCGATTGGTCCCTGTCGCCAATGCAACAACTCTCAACCCTGCAAGATATTCGCAACTCCGCATACTTGCGCACGTAGCCGCCGACCACGAAGCGGTAAGTTGCAACCGTCTAATTCCCAATGGAACAGCAGATCACACAAGACTTTTTCAGGATCTACACAATATCAAGCAATATGGTGTAGGGATTCAATAGTTTTGCTAGAGCAAACAACTAAGAACTAGGGTTTATCTTAAACGTGGTCTAAAGCAGCTAGGGGGGCATCCTGGGCACTTATATAGGCGTCCGGGACGAGTTCTAGTCGAAAAGATACAAAAATAACCGACCCAGAATAGATCTGGTCGAGACAGACTCGGACGAATCCGGTCTGGAATCCGGTCAACCGGGCCAGGGACTGGATCGGCTGGTCTGGCGTCCTGTCAACCGGGCGGCAACCGGAAACTTCGCAACTTTCCGGTTTTTGCCCGGTACGATGCATCCCATCCGGTTGGCGCCCGATCAACCGGGCCAGGGACCGGGTTGGCCGGTCTGGAGGCCGGTCTAACCGGGTGCTGGACCAGCCTGGACGTCGTCTTCTCCTCTCGCACATGCCTCCCACTCCTCCCTCGCGCGTCCATGAGATATCTTCATGTCCAGCTCCATGTCCAGCTTCACGTCCATCTTGACGTTCGTGTTCATGTCCAGCTGCTCCTCTACTCCTCGTGCGATGCTCGTCTCCTCTTGATACCTGATGATACATAAGTAAAAGGACTTAGGCAGTATAAAGTTCTCATCAATCGAAGTACCGTTTAGAAACAAGTTCACCTATTGTTTAAGTAGCTTCGCACGAGCCCTTGTAATTGGTCCAATCCGAACTTCATTGGACTTGAGCTTCACAACAGGTTCATCTTCATTTATCAATGACGGAGGTAGTGGTGTAGTAGGGATGTCCTCATCATTAATTACCAGCCTCCCTCAAAATTATGAGAAAAAAGATGTTTGTTTCCAAATAGTATAGTAGTTATTAGCTTCAATACGCCCATTATGTAGCCACCCATGTTAGAAAATAAACTCATTCGCCGTGTTCTCCAATCGTGTAGACACCTCCGTAAAGAGGTCGCGATCCTCGAAACGTTGGAGTGACGACCATGAACGGAGCAAAGCCGCAACGCAGTAAACAACCAAGAATTTTTATCATTAAAAATCTTGTCATTTCTACATAGTCAAAGCGACCATACAACAACAATCACGCCCACCTTGATAAACGTTTTATACCTAGAGTCAACCCCGTTTAGCCAACTGCAAAAATATTTGCAATGCTGCGAGGTGGATATAAGGTAGAACATATCTGAATGATTGACCATATAGACCATAAAGACCTAGAACCTATCTGAATGATTGCTACCACCTTGAGAAAGCATGGGCCCATAAAGTTTTGCTTTGCCAATAAAATTGGTCTTGAAATTGGCTGAGAAAGATCCCAATTGATACCATTCGTCCGTTCTTCTTGCTACGTCAAAATCTATGTATACATACATAAACTCTCTGGTGCTTCTCAATCTACTAAATTTCGGTAACTTTAAGCAACCATGAACTCGAGACATGTTACAATAAACTTTTTCCTCCTTATTACATAGCATGTTATCAAATGAAGTCAAATTACTGTTTCCTAATTTCACCATGGTTCAGATCACCAAGGAAATGGTTTTAAGTTTATATTTAGTATACAGTCATGGCCTACTATGTAAATTAACGATTATATTGATTGAATTTCAAAAGCATCCCATTTCATTTGATCCCATCACATGGACAATTTGGAATGAAGTCATGGGCAGTGCTAACTATTACCTCATTTGGTATTTTTTTTATCTTCCTGTGTGCTCCTTTGTGTACTCCATATTTCTTACGGTATGTTACATTAGAAAACGCTATTCCCATTTCGAAGAAAATGTTACATTAGAGAAAGTTAAACCAGTTTCTTTAGGAAGAGATGATATGTTATGACCAACGAAAAAAATAGCGCACTATTTCACGCTAATAGCGGCGCTATAGCGCATTTGCGAGTTGAACGCTACGCTATGCATTCTAGGCACTCTATGACGCTACGTGCGCTAAAGACGCGCTATTTCATGCTATTTGGTGCTATTCACTATTCCGGATAGCACGTTATTTTGCAGAGTAGTTTTTAGTAGCTCATTCCATATTTTGAACCACTTGCGTATCCTAAATCCCTATAATCCAGGCAACGCTAGACTAAGAAACTCAGATCGCGCACTCCCCAACTCCTTGTCACCTGCTCTGCCTGGTAGGCGACGACGTGACGGCGTAGCTCCGCCCCCCTTCTCCTCTGTCAATCGGTGGTAAGCGACCACGCCTAGCTTCACCTTCACGCCTTCACCCCGTGCCTCTGTTCCCCTCCTCCAATTCTTCTAGTTCGGGACAATGTGAATATGAACTATGGTTTGTGATTTTGAGACTATGTCATATCAAGTTATGGACTATGTGAACAATCTCTGGTTGATGTTTGGCTGCAAAATATCATATCCGAGATTTTATAGCTGCAGAGTGCTATATCTATTATTATATATATGCTGAAATTCTGAATTTTCATTTTTTTTTGTTAAACACTATTTTGAAAAATAGCACGCTATTAGCACGCTATAACGTCTATAGCGTTTTTCTGAAGCCCACGCTATTTGTGTTAGCACGTTATTTTTTTTCATTGGTTATGACCGGCCTATCATATGCTAGGAGGGGGCCCAACCGTGGGCCCAATTAGGGGCTTAGCCCATTTATCTTAATCTCTTTTTAGCTCATACTACGTAAATACCAGATGTAATTGTACGTTGAAAGTTAAGCAATACTAATCTCATTATTGCCGACTCCCAAAGGAGTCGGTCTCCCCTAGCCCTAGCCGCCGCCTCCCTGCTCGGCCATCACGGCGCCCTGTCGCTGGCGCCCTCCTCTCCGGCCGCACAATTCTCCCTCCTTCCCCTGCAACCTATGCCCTAGATACGGTAGAACCCTAGCTCCTTTTTTTTTGCGAAGGTGGATCATATTGCATTAACCAAGATTCATACAGAAAAGGGCTGAAACAAAGAAAAATACAACGAAAACCTTCAGCACCCCAGCTTCGTCCTCGACGCACAGCACGATACGCCGGCGAATCCCGCCGCCACTCCTCCACGCATTGCCTGGACTGGAAGGATCTCCCGAGCGGCCGGGAAGTCGACGCCCCTCGGCACATGAGCGCCTCCATCCTGCACCCCGCACGACGACGCCGGCTTGGTCAACCGCAGCACCACCACCTGGATCTTCGAAGGCCAGCTCCACCATCTCTCGGACGCCGGCTTGAGGGAGACGCGCACCGCAGCCCCGGAGAGCGGCGATCGCAAGAGGAGCGGCAGATCCGCCGCGGAACTCCACCGGAGCCCCAACAGCAGAGGAGAGGAACGCCGCCCACAAAAGCCACTCCGGCCACGCCGCCTCACCCTCAGCGCCGCCGGCTAGCACCCTACTGCTTCCTACACTATGTACACGCCTTGATCCGTCGATTCTTCGTCCTCCCGCCGCCGGAGCGGCCGCCGGAGGACGAAGAATCGGGCGAATCGACGGCGGCGAGGTGGAGCAACGGGGGGGTTCAGAAATCGCCTCCTTTCTACTGTAGATGGGGAAAGGAGGAGAGGTCCAGGCTCTGGTTCTACCATGATATGATCTTCTTATCACTAAAGCAGCCTGAAATTTCTAAACAATTTTTAGATTCCGTTATGGGATCAGGTAAATGTATCTGCATAGCATTCATAAAATGGGATAATTATACGTCGGGACACGGTAACATGTCTCATATTATATTTAAGCACAGTTTCAGAAGCATATATTTTGCAAACATCTGAAAAACAAGACATAAACTTTGCAGTTAAATTGTGAAATTACCTAAGAAAGGTTTCATCTTTATTCTCAGAATCGAACAGACCAACTTTAATCACATAACACAACAATGCACTTTTATCTTCAATTTCATTGCCCTTTAAAGTATACAACCTTTCTATACTTTTGTCATCAATTTCATTGTCCTATCCCGAAAGCATCTGGTCCAAGCCTCCTTTTTGTTCACCCTTTTTCTATAGATCACCAAGCAGAGTCACAGTATCTAACTAGCTGGAGACTGGGTTATGCTGCCAATCATGCTCAGCGCAATGCAAGGCTGGTCGGCAGGCACCTGCGAAGGAAAGACCATACGGGAAATTAACAAAGTCAGTTTGATTAAGAGCCTCAATGTTGGATCTGGGACTTAAATCAATAGAAGCAGAGTGACAGGTGTTTTGTCACGACTTACGAAGTGGCCAGCTCCAAGGATCCAGTAGAAGTGCAGATTCTTGTAGGATCTGACGAAGGCCTTGGTGAGCTTGGATGATCCGCAGTAGAGAGGCTGCCGCGGCAGGTTCAGGAAATTCTTCAGCCCGTCCCATCTGAAATATAAACATACATAATTTGGAGGTACATATCACGTCTGAATCATGGAAGGATTTGAAGACAAAAGGACATAGAAGAAGCCTTGATTACTTGAGCTTCTGGACCCATGCTTCGGCGCCCCTCGTTGAGCAGATCACATCGAGCTTCACAAGGGATAAATGAAAATTCACCGAGTTCAGTACAAAGACGATACAGCTTTAAGTAAATGATACGCAAAGCTGTGCAGGATTAAAAGATCATCCAGATGTTCAAGCAAAATGGACTTCTTAACTAAGGCATGGTTTGTTTCTTCCCATCGTGTTGACCATGTGAGTCCTGAGACATGTGAGACGATTAGATCGATGGCTGATGCGATCTGAGCATCTGACGGATTCCGACCAAGACAATCCGGGAAAAGATAGCTATTCCTTGCACTAAACACTGCTGCACTGAACTTGGTGGTATGGACCCGCGGGAGTGGTTGTGTTTGAACTGGAAATAATGAAGATCCAGCCCAAATTCCACAAAGGACTCCGGTTTTTCTGAACAAGAACCTGTCGGCGTCATCAGCAAGAATCTATTCCGATCTACTCGCGGTTGCTTATTCGTCAAGGGTGCTTCCACTTGCTAATCTAATAGCTCGATTGAACTGAGGATACACCATATGTAGTAGCGGGAGTTAAGGTTTTTTCTAAGCATGAGTGTTTCTAGTAACATATGTAGCTACACACGTTACTGATTTGGGCTTATGCCAGTCAAACAGCTATGACTAATTGGCACGCCCATATGTTTCTAGTAACCTTATCAGAGCATTCCAAAACAAAATCCTAGAATCCCGCAAATCTGTTGCGAGTAGTGTATGTTACTTTACTGAAGCGTGTTGAATATAATCGGTCTATTGGGATCATGCAATGCAATTCCATAAAGAAAGTAAAAATAAGCAATGCAGAGCGCGGCAGTCACCTGGCCATTGTACACCGTGACGTTCACACCGTAAGAGAGCAGCTCGTCAACCTGGATCGATCATGCAGAAGGCATAGAGTATCAATCAACTGCATGGACCACGGTTTCAACAATTAAAAATAAAACAAATCGGGACCCGTGATGGCGGATGACTCGCCTCGTCGATCCTCGGCTTCATGAAGTCGTTGACCAGCGCGTTGTAGACGGGGTCTGACAGCTCATGCCACCTGCAAGTTTGGGGCCAGGACGTCACGCTCGTACTACATTGTAAACCATGAAGGCGAGCTGCTGTTAATGGCGACGCAACCTTACTCGACGTCCTTGGGGATGATCTTGAGCTTCTCCTTGATGACCCCGTTCATGATGCCGCCGAGGGTGTTGGAGTCGGCCCCCAGGTCGCCGCCGAGGTACGTCGAGTACTTCATCAGCTGGACGTTGGTCGACGTTGAAGGCCACGAGGTCGCCGGTAGGTCGGCTGCCGCCACCGGGTCCATGCCGGAGTCGAGCATGAAATTGTACACGTCCTGATGGTTGTATATTATACTCGTCGATCAGAATAAACTACGCTTGAGAAGCAGACAGAAGGCTACTTGTACTTGTATTACCACGCTGCCGCTTTTGGAGTCGATGAAACCCAATAGCTCCGACCACGACGCCTGCGAGTCAGCGAGCTGCCCCGCCGCGATCTGATCCTTCACCGTCTCTGCCTTCCTGAGGCCACACCACAATTCCGTCGCCAATGTGACTCGAGTGTTCGTTTCAAGTGGTAGAGAAATTTAAGAGGACGGTGCGGCAGAGTTTACTTCTTGGCGGCGTCGCCGGCGTTGTCGTCCAGCCTCGACACCTCCAGGAGAAGCGGCGCGTAGGAGAGCTGCACCGATCAAATTAAAGCAGCAACCAGTTTCAGACACTTGATTTTTGCGCTAACTCTGTGATCAAGATCCAAGAAACGACCGACTTGCTCACCGTGAAATCCTCAGGCGAGACCCAGCTATCCCCGAGCGCGACGCCGGCGAGCTTGATCTTGAGGTCGCCGGCGCGGATAGCCCTCGCGACGGAGACGCCGAGCGTGGAGGCGTACTTGCCGCCGTAGGACTCGGCGACGAGGAAGAGGGGGCTCCCCTGCTGCAGGGTGGGCAGCTCCTTGGCGAGCGCCTTGAGGAGCGTGGTGGCGTCGGTGGCCGCCTGCCAGTCCGTCGTCACCAGCAGGCTGTCGTCCTCCACGTAGCTGTAGCCGACCCCCACCGGGTTGTCCTGCCATTAACGCAAAACGTGCGTACGTACGAGTACGACTCGGTTGGTATATACAGCAAAACAGCGGAAGGCGATCGAGAGGATGAAGGAGACATGTGAGCATGTGGGGTTTGCAGTAGGGAAGATACCACGAAGATGAGGTCGGCCTTCTTCAGCCATGTCGAGTTGCGGGGCTTCAGGTTCACGTCCAGCGGCCCGACCTCCATGAAGTTGCCAAGACCCACACCAGACGCTCCCTGAGACGACGAACGATAAGACACGAAGAACACGAACAAGCCCGTTGGAAACTGAGAGAGCCCAGAGGGAGGAACCGTACCGGGCCTCCCTGAAGCCAGAGGACGGTCGGCCATGGCTTGGACGGCGTGGAAACCCTCTGGGGGCTCTTGTAGTACCACCAGAACAGGTGAGCCTCTGCGACGCAAAACAGAGTTTCAGAATTCTCGCGCGAAAGTGCCGGCCAAGCAAGAGAAAAATAGGATCGAGATATGGGAAATGCAAGCGAGACGGGGAGACATTACTTGGCCGGACTTCAACGAATCCCCAGCGCTCCGTGCCGTCGGGGGTGCCGGCGGTGACCGAGGCGGCGGAGCTGGCGCGGAGCAGCGCGAGGCAGAGGAGGAGGGAGAGCAGAGCAAGAAGAGGTCGACCGTGCTTGTCCATTTCCAAGTGAGTGGCTTCAGGCCTGTGAGTGCAAGTTGCACCTACGGTGGCCAGCAACGATCTAAATAGACCTCGCGTCTCGCCGTCCCATCTCGTTATCCCACGCGTGGGCGACGAGTTAATGACCGTATAGGCAACACGATGGTGTATTGGTGTACGGATATCGACGAATCATCGCTCCCCTGTTTTCATTGAACTAGCTTCCGATCGGATGTATCGCACTAGGTGTCGTATCGGGCGCCTTCCCCAAGACTCCACCGTTAGATCAAAACGGTCGTGTGGTGCAATACTGCAGCACAACAACATGCAACATTGTTCCAGCAACATAGGAGTACAACAAATGGAACAACACCACAACCTCCGTTAAAAACACCCAGGGCAGCACCAATAGAAAAGTAAATAGGAACATAAGTCTTCTAAAAAAAACATAACTCCACCAAAAAATCTCTTCACCCAACCTGACAAGAGCAAGAATACACCTGCCAAATCATTTTCAGTATCCAGATAAAACATGGCTAAAAGTTGATCATACAACTATACAAGTAAAATTAAGGACTTGACTTCCAAATGAATGTTTATCAATTTATGCCCCTTAAAAACATTCTAAGAGTAAGAAGTTCCATGCTAATGAGGTGCAAGAATGCATTATGAAGATATAGAATAAAGATGCAATTCAAAACTACTCCCTCTGATCGAAAAAAAATCGATGTGGTAAGAAGGCAACCCGTAGTGTATTGGTAAGCACACTTCCACGTCGATTAAAGTCGACCGGATGTAGCAGTAGAATGGTGCAGTATACAAAATGAAGTACATAATACTGCATTAGAAATAGGTGGCTCTCATTATCATATTAGGTTTAGAAGAAGCGATACCCCGCTAGGGGTTTTGGGTACATGTTAATATAGGCAGGGTAGCCAAGGCTTGTACATGAAGATGGAAGCATATAGAGTTGGTATGGTGTACTGCACCATACTTGTATATGGTGTGAATACATGGATATAAAATCCTAGGGAAAGACTTAATGATGTTTAACAATGGATTCAAGTCATCCACCAAAATACAACAGGAGTTAAGTACACATTGTTTCTCATTCGTGATATTTTCATGATACCGCGTAGAAGTTGAAAACATACAATGCGATCGTACTATGACATTGACCTTTAATTTAATCATACAATAATGGTTCCAACTTGTTGCACAATACATGATAAATACAAAGGAAAACGAAGGACAAGGTCCTCAGAAGAAGAAGAAGAAGGAGGAGAAGTCAGGGTGTTTTCGGTGTAAGCAACCTGGTCACCACATTGATGACTGTCCTACTCCTTATTGTGATCTATGTGAGTCTGTTCACCATGCTACCCATGCTTGTCACCTTCATCAAGCCCCTAAACCCACGGCTATTCTCCATGGTTATGCCAATGAGGCCCTGATGTTTTTTGAGCTTGCATGCGGTGCTTTCAAAGCTAAGGTGGAGAATTAGCTAAAGTTATTGTTGATGGAGATGCTATGACTATTCCTGAGCTTATAGATCAACTTAAGAAGATTGTTCCTTCTGACCAGTTCAATTGGGAAGTCTTTCATTTAAAGGAGAATATCTACAGGGTCAAAGTACCAAGTAAGCAGGAAGTTCAACGTCTAAAGAATATTGGTACGTATATTTGCAATGATAGGGAATCATGCTTAGTTTTTGACATTTGGTCTTCATTGGAGGAGCCAATGTATTTGTTACCAGAGGTTTGGGTTCGTGTGGCTGGTTTGCCTAGTGATATTATATCTGATTATCTGTCCTTATGGGGGGTGGGCACTCTTTTTGGTAAGACTCGGGATGTGGACATGGCGTTCACCAGGAAAAATAAGGTGCTTAGGATCGAAATTGGCTGTTTGGACATTCGTCTTATTCCTAAAGATAGTGATATGTTTATTAGAATGGGCGTTTTTAAGCTATTCTTTGAGGTAGAGTAAGATAATGGGAACCAAGAGGTTGATATGATTGAGGTCAACAATGGTGTGGATGGAAATGATGATGCTACTAATGGTGAACATAACAAAGAAGGGGGCAATGCGATGGATATGGACCCAAAAGGAAAAGATGAGACAAATACTTCAAACAATGGTGGTCAAGATGGCGCCTTCATGAGTCATGGAGTCCAAGGGATGCAATTGGCTCAATCAGAGAATAATATTGGGGCTATTAAAGTACCCCTCATCCTATCAGGTGATCCTTTATCTGCAAACAATTTGATTCATAATTTGCTTTTTTCCAATATTTTAGCTGTTGGAGATATGCCCAAGAGGCAATAATAAATTAGTTATTGTTATATCTTAGTGTTCATGATAAATGTTTACATCCCATGCTATAATTGTATCAACCGAAACATTGGTACATGTGTGTTATGTAAACAACAAGGAGTCCCTAGTAAGCCTCTTGTATAACTAGCTTGTTGATTAATGGATGATCATGGTTTCGTGATCATGAACATTGGATGTTATTAATAACAAGGTTATGTCATTAGGTGAATGATATAATGGACACACACCCAAATGAGCGTAGCATAAGATCAAGTCATTAAGTTTCATTTGCTATAAGCTTTCGATACATAGTTGCCTAAGTCCTTCGACCATGAGATCATGTAAATCACTTACACCGGAAGGGTACTTTGATTACATCAAACGCCATTGCGTAAATGGGTGGTTATAAAGATGGGATTAAGTATTTGGAAAGTGTGAGTTGAGGCATATGGATCAATAGTGGGATTTGTCCATCCTGATGACGGATAGATATACTCTGGGCCCTCTCGGTGGAATGTCATCTGATTAGCTTGCAAGCATATGATTGGATCATAAGAGATGACATACCACGGTACGAGTAAAGAGTACTTGTCGGTAACGAGGTTGAACAAGGTATGGAGATACCGATGATCGAACCTCGGACAAGTAAAATATCGCGAGACAAAGGGAATCGGCATCGTATGTAAATGGTTCAATCGATCACTAAGTCATCGTTGAATATGTGGGAGCCATTATGGATCTCCAGATCCCGCTATTGGTTATTGCTCGGAGAGGAGTCTCGACCATGTCTGCATAGTTCGCGAACCGTAGGGTGACGCGCTTAAGGTTCGATGTCGCATAAGTAGATTCGGAATATGAGATGGAGACCGAAGTTTGTTCGAAGTCTCGGATGGGATCCAGGACATCACGAGGAGGTCCGGAATGGTCCGGAGAATAAGATTCATATATGGGAAGTCATTTTCAGGGTTACCGGAAAAGTTCAGGATTTTTCGGTATTGTACCGGAGGTTCTAGAAGGTTCCGGAGGGTACCATAGTGGGGCCCACCTATCCCGGACGACCAACATGGACCGGAGGGGTCGCATAGGCCCACATGGGCCATGCACACCAGCCCCCCCCAAGGCCCATGTGGCTGTACCAAGTGGATAAGATCAAATCCCTTGAAAATAGGGACTTAACTTGGGGGGAAGTTCCCCCCCTTGTTTTGGCCGACCCAAAGGCTTGGAGGAGGGGCCAAGGCAGCCCCCCCACGCCTATATAAGAGGGAGGGGAGGGCTGGGGCGCAGCACATCATTTCCCCAAGCCCTAGCCGCCCCTCTCTCCCTCCTCCTTCTTCCTGCGCAGCTTGGCGAAGCCCTGCAGAATTTCTCCTCCACCTCCACCACCACGCCGTCGTCTTCTGGGATTCCGAGGGGATCTACCACACCTCCGCTGCCCGCTGGAACGGGGAGAGGATGGGCTTCATCGACACCGTACGCACGACCGAGTACGGAAGTGCTGCCGGATTGCAGCACTGGGGACGATCATCTACATCAACAACGAGATCTGATCTCGTAGGCTTTGGAAATCTTCAAGGGTTAGTATCGTATCAATCTCGTCGCTCCGATCTTGTAGATTAGATCTTGGGTGTTCCATAGATTAGATCTTGGATTTATTCGTCTTGCGGTAGGAATTTTTTTGTTTTCTATGCTACGAACCCCATCAGTGGTATCAGAGCCATGTCTGTGCATAGATCTGTTGCACGAGTAGAACACAATGGTTTTGTGGGCGTTGATGCTTTTGTTGCTTTAGTTTGTGTACTTTGCATCTTGCGGGATGGTGGGATGAAGCGGCCCGGGCTAACTTTACATGACCGCGTCTCATGAGACTTGCTCCACGCTTGACATGCAACTTGTATTGCATAAGTGGCTTTGCGGGTGTCTGTCTCTCCCACCATAGTGAAGATTCCAATTTGCACTTTCTATTGTCAACACTAGTATCACCGTTGTGGTTCATGTTCGTAGGTAGATTTGATCTTACTCGAAAACCCTAAACCACGTAAAATATGCAAACCAAATTAGAGGCGTCTAACTTGTTTTTGCAGGGTTTGGTGATGTGATATGGCCATGATGTGATGATGATTATATTTGATGTATGAGATGTTCATTATTGTATTATGGCAACCGGCAGGAGCCTAATGGTTGTCTTTAAATTTGTTAAGACCTGCGTGTCTATTCTTCATGTAATAGCTTTATTTCAAGTAGTTGTTATAGTAGCTATAAGTGATGGACAACCATGAAGCGGTGCCATGGACCTTGGTGCAATGCTGGTGATGATGGAGATCATGCTCGTGTGCTTTGGAGATGGAGACCAAAAGCACAAGAAGAAAGGCCATATCATATCACATATTATGAATTGCATGTGATGTTAATCCTTTATGCATCTTATCTTGCTTAGATCGCGACGGTAGCATTATAAGATGGTCCCTCACATTAATATCAAGATAATAAAGTGTTCTCCCCTCGTATGCACCGTTGCTACAGTTCGTCGTTTTGAAGCATCTCATGATGATCGGATGTGATAGATTCTACGTTCACATACAACGGGTGTAAGCCATGTTTGCACACGCGGAATACTTGGGTTTGCTTGGCGAGCCTAGCATGTACAGACATGGCCTCGGGACACAGGAAACCGAAAGGTTGAACACGAGTCATATGGATGATATGATCAACATGTTGATGTTCACCATTGAAGCTACATCATCTCACGTGATGATCGGTTTTGGTGTAGTGGATATGGATCGTGTGCCACTTAACAACCATGAGGGATGTTGTATTAAGTGGGAGTTCATTAGTAATTAGATTAAAACATGAACTAATTATCATGAACATAGTCTGAATAGTATTTTGAATTAAAGTTTGTAGAATTGGCATCCGTTTTCTACCATGCGCTAGTCTTGTAATTGAGATAGAAATACTGTTAAGTCTGACAAGTAACTTTATGGACTGGTACCGTATTGTTAAAGAATCAAGATATGATTAAGTCCTAATGCAAACTTTTAGTAAACCTCACATTGATGATTCAAAGAGCAATGGTTTCAATTAGTACAAAATCATCTTGTCTCCGTGAAACTTGAAGTTCAAATCCGTTTGAAAAGTAAGGAGCTGAAAATTTTGTTTTCAGAAATAAGCGAGGTATGAGATATATGTGATATCTAAGACCTTATTGCAAGATGATAGAATATAATCTAGTGAGACTACATAAACTCATAAGTTTTATGGGAATGTACGAAGGTTGAAGACGCCAGGCGTCCCAATCCTCCAACTAAGTTGGGCACTGACGATATTCGCATATCCATGAAGTGATCGTCCTCAGTATGCACCGTTGCTAAGACTCGTCGTTTCGAAGCATCACGTGATGATCGGGTGTGATAGATTCTACGTGTGCATACAACGGGTGCAAGCCAGATTTGCACATGCGAATACTGAGGTTAAACTTTACGAGCCTAGCATGTAAAGACATGGTCTCGGAAAGTCGTCATGATATGATGGATAAAATGATGAGTGAAATTGTTCATCATATTACAAAGTTGCTAATAGTGAAGTCTGGAACACTTGTCATATGATGATCAACTTCAAGGTAAGAACCTCAAGGTTATTGGTATTTGACCAATGGACCCAGAAGTTATTGAAGGTGAAGTGTTTTCTGAGAATAGGGAAAGCTAAAAGAGAAACCACAAAGATATTTTGGCAGAAAGAAAGAAAAAGACTAGAAAGTCTAGCTCAGGTGTATATAGATGATATACATGTTATGGATGTATTCCTTGTTTGGTCACATAATAAAATTCTTGGGTATTTGTACCAGATTGGTTGGTATGAGATGTCATACAATACAACGCAATACAAGAATACGATGGCCTAAGTGACTGATAAGGAATATGGTAATAATGCACGTCTGGAACATAATAAAGTGTTATTATGTCTGTCGTTGGCATTCTACCTAGCCCTTAGAGTTTATAATAAAGAACTTAATAAATTGTTATTTTGCTCTGGTCAAATGAAAACAATGAGTTGTTCAAATTATGACATTGCTCCATATACGATGGATAAGTTATTATAAATCTTAATGGTGAAACACACATACATAACACTGATGCTAAAATGCCATAAGGCAAATGATTTGAATTCCACTCATTAGTGGAACCGCCATTTAGGTCATGTTAGAAAGGAACGCATGAAGGAACTCCATTTGAATGGAATTTTGTAGTCATATGATTTTTGAATCATTTGGCGCTTGCAAATCTCTTCTAAAAGGAAATGACTTAAATACCGTTCATAGGCCAAGAGTTGAACGGGCAACTAACTTAGTGGAAACATACATGATGATATATGTGGTTCACTGGGCATAGTTGTGTGCGGGAGATTCTTCTACTTCATGAAAACTTCCAACAATGAATTGAGTATATATATGTGGATATATTTGATAAGGAAGAGGTTTGAAACATTTGAATGGATTCAAATAAATTTCAGCATGAAGTGGAAATCATCGTAATAGAAAAGTCAAATATCTATGATTGGATCATAGTGGAAATATTTGAATTACGAGTTTTAGCGAACATATAAGAGAGTTATGAAGTTGTTCTACAACTCACGTTTCTTGGAGTATCATAGTGATGATGAAGTATCCGAGATACGTATCCAAACCTTGTTGGATCAAAGATGAGATAAAATATTGATGCCATTATATTTTTATGGATTATGCTTTAGAGACTACCGCTTTTACACTAAATAGAGCATCATCATAATCCGTTGAAATGACACCATACGAGTTATGGCATGGGTATAAACCCTAATAGTCCTTTCTTAAATTTTGGTATGCATAGCATAAGTAAATAAGTTTACAACCAAAATCGGATGAATGTCTTTGTTGGTTATCCCAGAGAATAGATTGGGAATTCTTTCCACTATGGAGACAAAGATAAAAGTGTTTGTCGATGTTTCTTATTTATTTCAAAGAAATTGTTTCTAGCGAACTATTTGAGTGGGAGGACAATGGAACTTGATAAGGTTCATGAACCTGAGCATGATGATCAGAGTAGCACAGCATCCCCCTCTCCCTCGGCGGCCTTGGTGTCCAGGACATCGAGCGCGCCGGCCTCGCGCTCAGACTGCGCTGGCTTTGGCTCTCCCGCACCGACGACAGTCGGGCATGGAGTGGCCTTGACATGCAGTTCTCTGCTGACGAGCATGCGCTCTTTTTCGCCTCGACCACCATGCGTATCGGTAACGGCCAACGGGCACTTTTTTGGGAGGACAGGTGGATCCAGGGCAGGGCCATCAAAGAGCTCATGCCGCAACTATACAATTGTGTCTCAAAAAGACGCCGCAAGGCCAGATCAGTCGCAGACGGTCTTCTCGGCAATGCCTGGGCACGAGACATTCAGGGGCTGCTTGGAGTCCATGAGATTGGACAGTACCTCATGCTTTGGCGCATGATCCAAGACACCGCGCTCAACGACCAACCTGACCGGTGTCCGGAAGTGGACGGACTCCGGCATCTACACGGCCAACTCATGCTACCTAGCCACCTTCCACGGATCGACGACTTGCTGCTCCTGGAAATTGGTTTGGAAGACATGGGCACCACCCAAAGTCAAATTCTTCCATTGGCTGGCAAGCATGGACAGATGTTGGACTGCGGAGCGCCTAGCCCGTCATGGCCTCCCTCACCACCAACGTTGCCTCCTCTGCGACCAGGCGACGGAGTCGATGCACCACCCGATCTTTGGAGTGCCCCTTCACCCGACAGACGTGGCATGAGGTCCTGGCCTGGCTGCGGATGACGGCGAGACCACCTGACGGCGAGCCCAGCCTCATAGACTGGTGGCACCACGCCAGACAGGACACGCCAGCGCCCCTCCGCAAAGGGCTTGCATCCGCCACTCTCCTGATCCCATGGATGATTTGGAAACACAGAAACTCTTGCGTCTTCGATGGAGCTCAACCTTCCCTGCAACTCTTGCTGCAAAACATCAAGGATGAGCTTAGGGCTTGGGCTAGGGCAGGGGCTCAGGGCCTACGGGTCGTGCTGCCACAAACCTGGGATGTACACTGATGTTCATGTGTTTTTACCATACTCTGCCTCCTAGGAGGATGTAAATAACTTCTACCTTTTCAATGAAATGAAACGCAAAGGTCCTTTGCGTTTTCTCGAAAAAAAAAGAGTAGCACAGCATCGGAAATGGTTCCGGAAGTAGCTACGAAGATCATGGCTCCTATGTCTACAAAGTGTTATAGTCATGGAGATCAAAGTACTTATTGAACCTTGTAGGTATGGTTTACTTTATGATCAAATAAATGATTTGTGGACAAAGGATTGATTTTGAACAATAATAAACCAACTACATACAAAGAAGTTATGATGGGCCCTGACTCCGTTAAAATGGCTATGCGCCATGAAATCCAAGATAGGTGAATACTTTTGAAAGTAAATGGATCTATAACATAGATGGACTTGGATGGAATATCCTTAAAGAAGCTTGACTTATCGAAAAATTGTTTACGACAAAGTTCAAAGAGTTGACTACGATAAGATTAGATCTTCCGTGGCAATGTTTATAGTCTATGTGGATTATTCTAGTAATCGCTACATATTTCTTTTATGAGATATGATAGTAGGATGGCAGAAATACATTCCTTACCAGAAGTATGTATGAAGGATGTATACCAGATACAACCAAGAGTTTTGCTGGTCCGTGGAATACTAGATAGGTATACAAACTTCAATTGGATGAAGTGAGTATCACAGAGTTGGAATCTTCACCAGATGAAATAGTCAAAGAGTTTTTGATTTCATCAGAAACGATGAAGATGCTTGCATTTGCAAGAAATTAAGTGGGAGCGTTAAGACATATTTATAATACTTTATGTAGATGACATATCGTTGATTATAAATAATGTAATTATATAATTGATTAAAAAGGTTTCATTGAGAATTAACTTCAATGAAAGGATATGGAGTGAAATATATTTAGTGTCAAGATCTATGAAGATAGATTGAAACACATAATAAGTTTAAGTCAAAGTACATAGAATGGATATTGAAGTAGTTCAATATAGAAATATTAAGAAAAATGTTCTTGTCATGTGAAGGTTTAACAACACTTGAGTGTATCTGACACTCAATGAGTAAAAACACATGAGTGACTTTAGATCACGAATAATATGTACAAAGTCAGATGTCCTGTGCTCTAAAAGGGAGCATATACCAGAATGATTCATGTGATGATCATTGGACAACAGTAATAATATCCCTGAGTACTTTAGAAGAACCAAGGATATATATATATAGTTTTTGTATGGGGTAATGACAAACAAATCGCTGTAAGGTGTTGCACCGATATTAGTTTGGTCACATATAAAAATATTTTTCAATCTCAATTAGGATAAGTGTTGATTAAAAGGTAGCGCAATGAGCTAGAAGAAGTCTTTGCTAGATTTAGAAGAGTTCTAAATAGTGTGACGGATTCTACAAACGAAGGCAGAATATGTCATTGTTTGACAATGACTAAGAGTGTTAAGTCGAGGAGTTCTTTGAGAACTTGGTGTAGTTCCGATAGTGTCAGAACTTTGAAGCTATATTGTATGTGACAATATTAGTGACTTATTTCAGACCGCGGAATTAAGGTTCCACCAGAAGATTGAACATATACGATTAATGCCGACTCATTTGGAAAATGAGTGATGCGTTGAGACGCAAATGAATTGCAAAATACATACGGTTCTGAGCATGTCAGATTCGTTGACTAAAACCTCTCCCGTAAGCAAAACATGATAATCACCAGAAGGCCAAGGTGTTATATCTTTTCAAATGTAAACTAGATTATTGACTCTAGTGCAAGTGGGAGACTGTTGGAGATATGCCCAAGAGGCAATAATAAATTAGTTATTGTTATATCTTAGTGTTCATGATAAATGTTTACATCCCATGCTATAATTGTATCAACCGAAACATTGGTACATGTGTGTTATGTAAACAACAAGGAGTCCCTAGTAAGCCTCTTGTATAACTAGCTTGTTGATTAATGGATGATCATGGTTTCGTGATCATGAACATTGGATGTTATTAATAACAAGGTTATGTCATTAGGTGAATGATATAATGGACACACACCCAAATGAGCGTAGCATAAGATCAAGTCATTAAGTTTCATTTGCTATAAGCTTTCGATACATAGTTGCCTAAGTCCTTCGACCATGAGATCATGTAAATCACTTACACCGGAAGGGTACTTTGATTACATCAAACGCCATTGCGTAAATGGGTGGTTATAAAGATGGGATTAAGTATTTGGAAAGTGTGAGTTGAGGCATATGGATCAATAGTGGGATTTGTCCATCCTGATGACGGATAGATATACTCTGGGCCCTCTCGGTGGAATGTCATCTGATTAGCTTGCAAGCATATGATTGGATCATAAGAGATGACATACCACGGTACGAGTAAAGAGTACTTGTCGGTAACGAGGTTGAACAAGGTATGGAGATACCGATGATCGAACCTCGGACAAGTAAAATATCGCGAGACAAAGGGAATCGGCATCGTATGTAAATGGTTCAATCGATCACTAAGTCATCGTTGAATATGTGGGAGCCATTATGGATCTCCAGATCCCGCTATTGGTTATTGCTCGGAGAGGAGTCTCGACCATGTCTGCATAGTTCGCGAACCGTAGGGTGACGCGCTTAAGGTTCGATGTCGCATAAGTAGATTCGGAATATGAGATGGAGACCGAAGTTTGTTCGAAGTCTCGGATGGGATCCAGGACATCACGAGGAGGTCCGGAATGGTCCGGAGAATAAGATTCATATATGGGAAGTCATTTTCAGGGTTACCGGAAAAGTTCAGGATTTTTCGGTATTGTACCGGAGGTTCTAGAAGGTTCCGGAGGGTACCATAGTGGGGCCCACCTATCCCGGACGACCAACATGGACCGGAGGGGTCGCATAGGCCCACATGGGCCATGCACACCAGCCCCCCCCAAGGCCCATGTGGCTGTACCAAGTGGATAAGATCAAATCCCTTGAAAATAGGGACTTAACTTGGGGGGGAAGTTCCCCCCCTTGTTTTGGCCGACCCAAAGGCTTGGAGGAGGGGCCAAGGCAGCCCCCCCACGCCTATATAAGAGGGAGGGGAGGGCTGGGGCGCAGCACATCATTTCCCCAAGCCCTAGCCGCCCCTCTCTCCCTCCTCCTTCTTCCTGCGCAGGCTTGGCGAAGCCCTGCAGGAATTTCTCCTCCACCTCCACCACCACGCCGTCGTGCTGCTGGGATTCCGAGGGGATCTACCACACCTCCGCTGCCCGCTGGAACGGGGAGAGGATGGGCTTCATCGACACCGTACGCACGACCGAGTACGGAAGTGCTGCCGGATTGCAGCACTGGGGACGATCATCTACATCAACAACGAGATCTGATCTCGTAGGCTTTGGAAATCTTCAAGGGTTAGTATCGTATCAATCTCGTCGCTCCGATCTTGTAGATTAGATCTTGGGTGTTCCATAGATTAGATCTTGGATTTATTCGTCTTGCGGTAGGAAATTTTTTGTTTTCTATGCTACGAACCCCATCATTAGCACCTCTCCATTTTCGGCTAAATGACAATTCTGGTTCTGATTCTCATACTGATTGTGTGCCAGGGATATCTGCCTGGGGATTGCCCCAGGTGCTCTCGGGGTCGGCGACGTTGCCTGGAAGCGAATCGGAGAGCAGTCTGGCTGGGGTGCAGCATGGGCTATCGGCCTCGGCCCGGGTGCTGCCAGCCGATGGACAGTGGGCGGGCAAACCGAAGACGGCCACGTGCGCGCAAGTGGTTCTCACAGCGGCCAAGGAGGGATCTGCTGTGGCCGCTGACGCCGTGGTGGACGGTGCTGGGCGAGGACCCTTGGCGCAGAAGATCTGCATGCAGAACCTGCCGGCAAGTGGCCTGGCTCTACTGCAGGCCACTTTGTTGAGCAGACAGCAAGCGGAGGATTCTCGACGCTGGTGCAAACTAAACTGAGTGCAAGCAGGGTTCGTGGGCACAGAAGATCGTGACGGCCAGTAAGGCGCGGGACCAGGCGGTCTGCACCAATCATTGGCCACTTTCTGGCCAATCATTGCAGGATCAGGCTGCTGCTGCTAGAGGATCTTCTACGCATGTCACGCATGTAGCCCATGGGAATGTTGGAGATCCTATTACTTTGGGTGCTTTGGAGTTGGCACAAGAGAATGAGGGAGAAGAGTTTAAGTTGCATGGAGGAGAAGGGAAACTAAATAGTGATGATCCGAATAGGGTGGGGATTGCCTTGCCTCTTAGGGACATTGTTAAGCCTATTGTTGAGGAGGTTATTGCGTTTGGGGGTATTCCAAAGCCCTCATCTGGAATGAGGTCTAGCTCTAGGCTGGGACATCAGATGGATGGGGATATGCCGCAGTTAGACAGAGCTATGAAGAGGGCACAAATAAGGGATGAGCCTCCTAATACAGGTAAACTATCAATTCCGAAGCTTTCCATTGTTAATATTCCAGACTGATTTTATACATAGGGCGGAGTCTTTAGGAGTGTCCTTGGGGAAACATGAAATGGAGGTGGTAAGATCTATTAAAGGCATTAAGAGTCTAGAGGGAAAACACATTTTAACTATTTTGCAAAAAAATGTGGATGAGAATTTGAATATGGATGAGGGGCCATCCACTCTTGTTATGTCCAAAGTATCTACTCTTTGTGAGGAATTAATTGAGGATGAGAGTGTTCCACTCGATCTAGATGATCAGTTGGAACATTTGAAACCGGTTAGCAAAGGAAAAAAACTAGACAAAGGAAAACATACGATACTAATAATATTCGCAAAAGTACTAGGAGAAAAATTAAAAAACAATTTTCATAATGCAGAATCTAAAAGGCATGAATTGGAATCCAGGGGGTTTTCGAGATACTGCAAAGCACTTGTTTGTTAGAGAGGCTATTAGGGAACACAAGTTAGATTTCCTAGCCTTGTTGGAGACTGGGAGATTGAACTTCTCTATACCTTTTCTGAATCAACTTGCTGCGGGATACAATTTTTCTTGGTTTTGTTTACCTCCTCATGGTAGGTCTGGAGGTATTCTAGTGGGAATAAATTCAGATAGCCTATAGGTGATAAAGGTAACTACTGGGGATTTTTGTGTCAAACTTCATATCAAATGCAAAAGAGATGGTTTTGAATGGATTTTGGTGCCGGTTTATGGGGCTTCCCAAGACTTGCACAAGGGAGAATTTTTAGCAGAATTAGTGCAAACATGTGAGTCTGAAACATTACCTATGTTGGTAGGTGGTGATTTCAATATTATTCGGAAAATGGAAAAAAGAATAATGATAATTTTAATGCTAGATGGCCTTTTGTGTTTAATGCGATTATTGAACATTTAAACTTAAGAGAAATTGCTCTTTCAGGGAGACAATTTACGTGGGTGAGTCGTAGAGACGAACCTACATATGAGAAGCTAGATAGAGTTTGATACGTCTCCAACGTATCTATAATTTCTGATGTTCCATGCTTGTTTTATGACAATACCGACATGTTTTGTTCACATTTTATGTCATATTTATGCGTTTTCCGGAACTAACCTATTGACGAGATGCCGAAAGGCCAGTTGCTGTTTTCTGATGTTTTTGGTTTCAGAAATCCTAGTAAGGAAATATTTTTGGAATCGGACGAAATCAACACCGAAAGTCTTAGAATTCCCGGAAGCTTCCGGAACACCGAAGGAGAGTCGGAGGCGGACAGCAGGGGGCCCACACCATAAGGCGGCGCGGGTGGCCCCCTGGCCGCGCCAGCCTATGGTGTGGGGGCCCCAGCCGCCTCCTTGCGCCGCCTCTCCGCCTATATATTCGTCCCTGACCTAAAAACATCGGGGAGTTCGACGAAAACAGAGAAAACCATCCAGAGCCGCCGCCATCGTGAAACTCCAATTCGGGGGACAGAAGTCGCTGTTCCGGCACCCTGCCGGGACGGGGAATTGCCCCCGGAGCCATCTCCACCGCCGTCTTCACCGCCATCTTCACCGCCATCGCTGCCTCCATGATGAGGAGGGAGTAATTCACCCCCGGGGCTGAGGGCTCCGCTGTAGCTATGGGGTTCATCTCTCTCTTTGTGATCAAGTTGAGTATTATCTATGTGCTACTCTAGTAATGTTATTAAAGTACTCTATTCCTCCTGCACGGTGTAATGGTGACAGTGTGTGCATCCGTGTTAGTACTTGGCGTAGGCTATGATTGTAATCTCTTGTAGATTATGAAGTTAACTATTGCTATGATAGTATTGATGTGATCTATGCCTCCTTCATAGTATGATGGTGACAGTGTGCATGCTATGTTAGTTCTCGGTGTAATTGTGTTGATCTATCTTGCACTCTAAGGTTATTTAAATATGAACATTGAATTGTGGAGCTTGTTAACTCCGGCATTGAGGGTTCGTGTAATCCTACGCAATGATGTTCATCATCCAACAAAAGAGTGTAGAGTAGTCCTATTATGTGATCATTGTTGAGAGTGTCCACTAGTGAAAGCAGGATCCCTGGGCCTTGCTTCCAAGCATCGAATCTCCGTTTGTTTACTGTTTTGTTGCATGTTTACTCGCTGCCATATTTTATTCAGATTGCTATTACCACTCATATTCATTCATACCACTTGTATTTCACTATCTCTTCGCCGAACTAGTGCACCTATACATCTGACAAGTGTATTTGGTGTGTTGGGGACACAAGAGACTTCTTGCTTTGTGGTTGCAGGGTTGCTTGAGAGGGATATCTTTGACCTCTTCCTCCCTGAGTTCGATAAACCTTGGGTGATCCACTTAAGGGAAACTTGCTGCTGTTCTACAAACCTCTGCTCTTGGAGGCCCAACACTGTCTACAAGAATAGAAGCACCCGTAGACATCAAGCTATTTTCTGGCGCCGTTGCCGGGGAGGTAAGGTAAAAGGTATTCACATCCTCCGACTACTAAGCTATTTCCTAGCACTATTGCCGGTGTGTGAGTGCTCGAAGCTATTTCCTTTAGATCCTGCAATTGCATCTTATTGTTTCATGTTTACACTAGTTAGGCACAATGGAAAACAACAAAAAAATTGGTGAGCTTTTTAATCTTTTTCCTGATTTAGAATTGTTTGATGCGAAAATGAAAAAACCTATGGAACCTTATTTGCATGCTAGCAGCGATGTTATTAGTATGAACGCAATTACTGCTAATGCTATGGAGAAGTCTAAGCTTGGGGAAGCTAGTTTTCATGATCTTTTTAGCTTCCCATCTTTAGGGGAGAAAATTTGCTCTGATAATACTTTATCTCCCATATGCGATAACTCTAATGATGCTTGTGATATTTTAAATCCACCTACTGAAAGTATTCCATATAAAATACCTATGAAAATTATTGAACGTGTTATGGATAACCGCTATGAAGGGGATGGAACTGTCCATCCTGGAGATCATTTATTGTTTTTGCATGAATTATGCGGGTTATTCAAGTGTGCAGATATCTCTATGGATGAAGTGAAGAAGAAATTATTCTCTATGTCGTTGTCTGGTAAAGCGGCGTATTGGTACAAACTGCTGAAGGATGGGCATTCTCTTGATTGGAAGGATACTGTGCCTCTATTTTACTCTAAATTCTATCCTCCAAGTGAAATTCACGAAGACCGAAACCGCATATATAATTTCTGGCCTCATGATGGAGAGAGTATTGCTCAAGCATGGGAGAGATTGAAGTCTTTAATGCTCAAATGCCCCAATCATGAGCTTCCTGGTAATATCATCATTGATAATTTCTATGCAAGACTTTATTTTCAAGATAAAACCTTGCTGGATACTGCTTGTTCTGGATCATTCACGCGCAATAAAGAAGAGTTTAAATGGGACCTTCTTAATCGGATTCAGGAGAACGCTGAAGTTTGGGAGAACGACAAAGGTAAAGAGTCAGGTATAAATTATGATTATGAATGCATTGAAACTTTTATGGATACTGATACAATTCGAAATATGAGTGCTACTTATGGTCTTGACTCTCAAGTTGTTGCAAATCTTTATTAAACTTTTGCCTCTCATTTTGAATTGCCTAGGAAGAATTTTGATAAGTATCATGAACCTTTTAAAGAGGCTTGCATGAAGAATGAAATTGTTGTTAATTATTGCAATAAGCATGCTCAAACTCCCAAGAATGCTATTTCCTATAAGCATGTTAATTTTTGTGGAATACATAGACCTTGTGGAATTAATCAAATCAAAGATGAATATTGTATCCATCATGCTAATGAAAAAACTAGAAAGTGGTTTAAGGCTCTAGATGATCTTGGTAAAAAAGTTTGTGCCCTCTATCCTTTTATTTGTGAAGTTTGCCATGAAGTGGGTCATTTTAATTTTCAATGCTCCTCCAATGATAATTTGAACCCAATAAGTGCTGCAAATTTGTATTGTGATGATGAAATTACTCCTAATCATCATGATGAACTTACTTTATTTTTGGGGTGTGAAGAACTATCGAGAAAAATCTCTTTGTTACATATGAGTGATCTTGATATTGATGATGTCCTGCATGGGTGTTTTTCTTATTGCATTGATAATAGCCATACAAATACTTACATACAAAATATTTTAGAAGATGACACCTTGCCAAAATATGATAGGACCGCTGTGTGTTTTCAACTAATTAATGAAAAGGAGGGATCCTCCCAAGTTTCTTCTATTGTTTCTGAAAGTAAATCAGGTTATGCGGACAAGCCACCCTTCAAGCCTCTTCCTCCTAAAGAAGGGAACGAGGAGAAGGAAGAGAAGAAGAAGAAGGGAACGAAGAAGAAGAAGAAGAAGAAGAAGAAGGAGAATAAAAAGAAAGAGGTAACGGCGTATCCCCACGTGAATGAGATAACGCTAGGTAACCGTAAGTATGTTGCTCCTAATGATTATTGTGATAATGAATCTGAATACGATGATCTTCCTATGCCCTTTACATACATTAGCAATCATGATTTGAATGAGCACACTACTTTTGATATTGCAAATCTCTGGGAAACTGATTCTGAAAATGATGATGATAATAATTGCCATAGTGTCAGTACTATCCATGCTTCCTCCCATAATGATATAGAAAGCTCTAAGCTTGGGGAAGAGGTGTTTGCAAATCCTTTAGCTACTGGTCATTATGTTCTTGATACATCTCCTTCTAATAACAATAATGGTGTGGACACAGATAAACCGATTGTGAAAGATAACTATTCTATTTCTTATGATGACACTGTGCCTCCGATCTCTAATGATTATTATAAAGAATGCTATGATATAGGTTCTAACTATCCTTATGAAACTTGTCATAGTCATGATTGGATTACCAAAAACAATTCCCTTAATATGCAATTTGTTTACAATGTTCAAATTCTTGATAATAATCTTGCTCCAATTACTATTAATGAGAATAACTCTTCTTATGCCAAATTTAATGATACTTCTATGCATATGAACCATGATAAGAATGTTTTAAGTGATGGGTATATTGTGGATTTCATCAATGATGCTACTGAAAGTTATTATGAGAGAGGGAAATATGGTTATATGCATTTCAATAATATTAAGTTTCCCCTCTTTATGTTGAGAATCTTGAAGTTACTCGTGTTTTATCCTCTTATGCTTGTCACTTTGTTCTTCATGAATTCATTTGTGTACAAGATTCCTCTGCATAGGAAGCACGTTAGGCTTAAATGTGTTTTGAATTTGCCTCTTGAAGCTCTCTTTTGCTTCAAATACTATTTCTTGCGAGTGCATCACCAAAACTGCTGAGCCCATCTTAATGGCTATAAAGAAAGAACTTCTTGGGAGATAACCCATGTATTATTTTGCTACAGTACTTTGTTTTATATTTGTGTCTTGGAAGTTGTTTACTACTGTAGCAACCTCTCCTTATCTTAGTTTTGTGTTTTGTAGTGCCAAGTAAAGTCGTTGATAGAAAAGTTCATACTAGATTTGGATTACTGCGCAGAAACAGATTTCTTGCTGTCACGAATCTGGGCCTAATTCTCTGTAGGTAACTCAGAAAATTATGCCAATTTACGTGAGTGATCCTCAGATATGTACGCAACTTTCATTCAATTTGGGAATTTTCATCTGAGCAAGTCTGGTGCCATTTTAAAATTCGTCTTTACAGACTGTTCTGTTTTGACAGATTCTGCCTTTTATTTCACATTGCCTCTTTTGCTATGTTGGATGGATTTCTTTGTTTCATTAATGTCCAGTAGCTTTGTGCAATGTCCAGAAGTTTTAAGAATGATTGTGTCACCTCTGAACATGTGAGTTTTTGATTATGCACTAACCCTCTAATGAGTTTGTTTCGAGTTTGGTGTGAAGGAAGTTTTCAAGGGTCAAGAGAGGAGGATGATATACTACGATCAAGAAGAGTGAAAAGTCTAAGCTTGGGGATGCCCCGGTGGTTCATCCCTGCATATTTCAAGAAGACTCAAGCATCTAAGCTTGGGGATGCCCAAGGCATCCCCTTTTTCATCGACAAATTATCAGGTTCCTTCTCTTGAAACTATATTTTTATTCGGTCACATCTTATGTACTTTACTTGGAGCGTCTGTTTGTTTGTTTCTATTTTTGTTTTTGTTTGAATAAATGCTTGTGTGGGAGAGAGACACGCTCCGTTGGTTCGTATGAACACATGTGTTCTTAGCTTTTAATTTTCATGGCGAAGGTTGAAACTGCTTCGTTAATTGTTATATGGTTGGAAACGGAAAATGCTACATGTAGTAATTGGTATGATGTCTTGAATAACTTGATATTTGGCAATTGTTGTGCTCTTGTTTAAGCTCTTGCATCATATACTTTGCACCTATTAGTGAAGAAATACATAGAGCTTGTTAAAATTTGGTTTGCATGAGTGGTTTCTCTAGAGTCTAGATATTTTCTAGTGAGGTGTTTGAACAACAAGGAAGACGATGTATAGTCTTATAATGCTTGTAATATGTCTTTTATGTGAGTTTTGCTGTACTAGTTCGTGCTTGTGTTTGCTTCAAACAACCTTGCTAGCCTAAACCTTGTATCGAGAGGGAATACTTCTCATGCATCCAAATCCTTGAGCCAAACAACACTATGCCATTTGTGTCCACCATACCTACCTACTACATGGTATTTCCTGCCATTCCAAAGTAAATTGCTTGAGTGCTACCTTTAAACAATTCAAAATTTATCACCTCTGATTTGTGTCAATGTTTTATAGCTCATGAGGAAGTATGTGGTGTTTATCTTTCAATCTTGTTGGGCAACTTTCACCAATGGACTAGTGGCTTCATCCGCTTATCCAATAATTTTGCAAAAAGAGCTGGCAATGGGATTCCCAGTCCCAAATTAATTAACAAAAATAGACACTCCTCCATGGTATGTGATTGTTGGACGACACCCGAAGGATTCGGCTAGCCATGGCTTGTGTAAGCAAAGGTTGGGAGGAGTGTCATCATAATAAAACTAAAATAAAAAGGCACTCCTTCATGGTATGAGATTGTTGGCAGGCACCCGAGGATTCGGTTAGCCATGGTTTGTGAAAGAAAGGTTGGAAGGAGTGCCATCCAAAAATAAAATAAAATGGGAGCCGCTCTTTGAAGGTTTGTCTGGCAAGGGGGTTAGAGTACCCGCTACCATTCGTTGACAACAACATACACCTCTCAAAACTTTATTTTTATGCTCTCTTTATGTTTTCAAAATAAAAGCTCTAGCACAAATATAGCAATCGATGCTTTCCTCTTTGAAGGACCATTCTTTTACTTTTATTGTTGAGTCAGTTCACCTATCTCTCTCTACCTCAAGAAGCAAACATTTGTGTGAACTGTGCATTGATTCTTACATACTTGCTTATTGCATTTGTTATATTGCTTTGCATTGACAACTATCCATGAGATATACATGTTACAAGTTGAAAGCAACCGCTGAAACTTAATCTTCCATTGTGTTGCTTCAATGTCTCTACTATGAATTTATTGCTTTATGAGTTAACCTTTATGCAAGACTTATTGATGCTTGTCTTGAAAGTACTATTCATGAAAAGTCTTTGCTATATGATTCAATTGCTTACTCATTGCATTTACGTTGTTTCTAATCACTGCATTCATCTCATATGCTTTACAATAGTATGATTAAGATTATGTTGGTAGCATGTCACCTCAGAAATTATCTTTTATCGTTTACCTACTCGAGGACGAGTAGGAACTAAGCTTGGGGATGCTGATACGTCACCAACGTATCTATAATTTCTGATGTTCCATGCTTGTTTTATGACAATACCGACATGTTTTGTTCACATTTTATGTCATATTTATGCGTTTTCCGGAACTAACCTATTGACGAGATGCCGAAAGGCCAGTTGCTGTTTTCTGCTGTTTTTGGTTTCAGAAATCCTAGTAAGGAAATATTTGCGGAATCGGACGAAATCAACACCGAAAGTCTTAGAATTCCCGGAAGCTTCCGGAACACCGAAGGAGAGTCGGAGGCGGACAGCAGGGGGCCCACACCATAAGGCGGCGCGGGTGGCCCCCTGGCCGCGCCAGCCTATGGTGTGGGGGCCCCAGCCGCCTCCTTGCGCCGCCTCTCCGCCTATATATTCGTCCCTGACCTAAAAACATCGGGGAGTTCGACGAAAACAGAGAAAACCATCCAGAGCCGCCGCCATCGCGAAACTCCAATTCGGGGGACAGAAGTCGCTGTTCCGGCACCCTGCCGGGACGGGGAATTGCCCCCGGGGCCATCTCCACCGCCGTCTTCACCGCCATCTTCACCGCCATCGCTGCCTCCATGATGAGGAGGGAGTAATTCACCCCCGGGGCTGAGGGCTCCGCTGTAGCTATGGGGTTCATCTCTCTCTCTTTGTGATCAAGTTGAGTATTATCTATGTGCTACTCTAGTAATGTTATTAAAGTACTCTATTCCTCCTGCACGGTGTAATGGTGACAGTGTGTGCATCCGTGTTAGTACTTGGCGTAGGCTATGATTGTAATCTCTTGTAGATTATGAAGTTAACTATTGCTATGATAGTATTGATGTGATCTATGCCTCCTTCATAGTATGATGGTGACAGTGTGCATGCTATGTTAGTTCTCGGTGTAATTGTGTTGATCTATCTTGCACTCTAAGGTTATTTAAATATGAACATTGAATTGTGGAGCTTGTTAACTCCGGCATTGAGGGTTCGTGTAATCCTACGCAATGATGTTCATCATCCAACAAAAGAGTGTAGAGTAGTCCTATTATGTGATCATTGTTGAGAGTGTCCACAAGTGAAAGCAGGATCCCTGGGCCTTGCTTCCAAGCATCGAATCTCCGTTTGTTTACTGTTTTGTTGCATATTTACTCGCTGCCATATTTTATTCAGATTGCTATTACCACTCATATTCATTCATACCACTTGTATTTCACTATCTCTTCGCCGAACTAGTGCACCTATACATCTGACAAGTGTATTTGGTGTGTTGGGGACACAAGAGACTTCTTGCTTTGTGGTTGCAGGGTTGCTTGAGAGGGATATCTTTGACCTCTTCCTCCCTGAGTTCGATAAACCTTGGGTGATCCACTTAAGGGAAACTTGCTGCTGTTCTACAAACCTCTGCTCTTGGAGGCTCAACACTGTCTACAAGAATAGAAGCACCCGTAGACATCAGAGTTCTCGCATCAATCTCTTGGGAACATAAATTTCCTTTAGTGATTGTTCGTGCATTAACAAGGGTAGAGTCCGATCACACACCGATTCTCATTGACTAAGTGGTTAAAGCTCATCTGGGTAATATCTCAAAATTCTCTTTTGAGCTACATTGGTTGAAACAGGAGGGTTTTTTGAGATGATACAGAAGGAGTGGAATTCGGTGATACCTGGTTTTAATCCCATTGATGTTTACTTAAATAAATTAAGACACATTAGAAAGTTTCTCAAAGGCTGGGAAAAAAATCAAAGTGGCAAATACAAAAAGGAGAAAGAGAGACTAATAGACATTATACATCATTTTGATATTAAAGCGGAAATTAATCCTTTGGATCCGCATGAGAGGGAGGAGCTTCGAAAAGCAAATGAAGGTTTGCGCAAGTTAAGACGGGAGGAAGAATCTAAGTGGGATCAACGAGCAAAAGTTAAGCATGTACAAGAAGGGGGAATAATACGAGATATTTCATTTGATTGCAAATGGTAAACACCGGAAAAAGAAAATCTTTCAGTTGGAACAACAAGAAGGAAAAATTGTTGGAGAAGACAACCTTAAGGTGTATATCACTGAATTTTATAAAAAAATTATTTGGACCACCGGAATCAACAAACATTTCGTTAATTGAAGGAGTGGTGCGTGGCATTCCAAAGATTTCAGCTAATGAAAATGATATTCTAACAGATCCTTTTACTGAAGAGGAGGTGTTTGAGGCGATATCACAAATGGAACATAATAAAGCACCAGGCCCAAATGGTTTGCCGGCGGAGTTCTATCAAAAAAAATTGGGAAATAATAAAGTTGGATCTAATGGAACTTTTTAATGAGTTGAGTACAGGAGTCTCTGTTCGAACTTAATTTTGGGGTGATTACTTTATTACCCAAGAAAGAGAATGCGGTACAGATTCAACAATATAGACCTATTTGCCTACTAAATGTGTGTTTCAATTTTTTTACTAAAGTAGGAACAAATAGAATAACGGGGATTGCCCCAAAGGTTATTAAACCAACACAAACTACTTTCATGCCGGGGAGAAATATTTTAGAAGGGGTTTTCATTCTCCATGAGACGATTCATGAACTTCATACTAAAAACTGGATGGGGTATTATTTAAGATTGATTTTGAGAAAGCTTATGATAAAGTTAAGTGGTCTTTCCTACAACAAACCTTGAGAATGAAAGGTTTTGCTACGGAATGGTGTAGCTTAATTCAGAAATTTGTGCAAGGTGGGAGTGTGGGAGTAAAATTAAATGATGACATTTTTCATTATTTTCAAACAAAGAAAGGTTTGCGGCAAGGGGACCCTTTGTCCCCAATGTTATTCAACATTGTTGTAGATATGCTTGCCATCTTGATTGAATGCGCAAAAAATGATGGTCAAATCGGAGGGCTTATTCCTCATCTTGTTGAGGGGGTATCTCTATACTACAATATGCCAATGATACAATCCTTTTTTGGAACATGACTTACTTAAAGCTGTAAACATGAAGTTAATCCTATGTATTTTTGAACTGTCGGGACTTAAAATTAACTTTCATAAAAGTGGGCTTTTCTGTTTTGCAAAGGCAAAGGATGACGAGGATCAATATAAATAGATCTTTGGGTGTGATGCTGGATCTCTCCCCTTTAGCTATTTAGGTATCCCAATCTATTACAGAAAACTGAGAAATTCTGACTGGTATCCAGTTGAAATACGGTTTGAAAGCAAACTGGGATGCTGGAAAGGAAAGCTATTATCTTATGGGGATAGATTGGTACTTATTAATTTAGTTTTAACCAGTTTACCTATGTTCATGTTATCCTTTCTAGAGATACCTATTGGGGTAAGGAAACGATTGGATTTTTATAGATCTAGGTTTTTCTGGCAATCTGATGAAAATAAGAAAAAATATAGGCTTACAAAATGGAATATTGTCTGTCTGCGTAAGGATCAAGGCGGTTTAGGTATTGAGATTCTCGAACTCAAAAATAAATGCTTACTGAGTAAACGGTTGTTAAAATTGCTTAATGAGGAGGGGGTGTGGCAGGAATTGTTACATAATAAGTACTTAAGACATAAGACGCTATCGGTTATTCAACCTAAGCCCACTGATTCTTCTTTCTGGAAGGGGTTAATGCGAGTAAAAGAGGAGTTTTTTAATAAAGGTTTTTTTAAAATTGGGAATGGCATGAGTACTCGTTTTTGGGAAGATACTTGGCTAGGGAAAACCCCTCTGGAAATTCAATATCCGTCATTATATAATATTGTGCATCACAAAAATGTAACGGTAGCCCATGTGTTAGCTCAAACCCCACTGAATATTAGTTTCAGAAGGGCACTGTTGGGAAACAAATGGACTATATGGTTGCAGTTATGCCAAAAACTAATGACGGTAAATTTAAATGATGAGCTAGATCGCTTTGTGGGGATTGACAACCAATGGTAAATTTACGGTAAAATCTATGTATGAAGATCTTATGAGCGATCGTACCCCATACTTGAGAAAATATTTGTGGAAAGTTAAAGTTCCTTTAAAAATTCGTATATTCATGTGGTTCCTGAGTAATAAGGTATTATTAACTAAAGATAATTTAGCTAAACGGAATTGGAACGGATGTATGAAGTGTGTTTTTGTGATCAACAAGAAACCATTGAACATCTAATCATTGAGTGTCCTTTAGCTAAACTTCTTTGGCGTACGATTAATTTCACTTTTGATCTTCCACCTTCAACCAATATTACAAATATGTTTGGAAATTGGTTAAATGGAGTAGATAGAAAATCTAAAGCTTTCATCCGTGTTGGGGTTTCTGCTTTATGCTGGTCTATTTAGAGGACAAGAAATGATATTATCTTTAACAAAAAACAATCTTTCAATTATTTGCAGGTTATTCACATGATGGTTCACTGGGTTCAGCTATGGGCTCGGCCGCTCAGGATATCTTGTGCCAGACTGGCTGGCGTCATACTAGGAGGCTACAATGACGTGTAGTTTGACTATGATCCTTTTGTTCCGCTGGTTGATTTTTGTATCAACTATAGGCGATATTTGAGATACGTGAGATGTAAGAATTAATACTACTGTTTTTTAATGAAAGTCCGTGTGCATCATCATGATGCAAACGCCGGGGTTGAACTCCCCATTTTGAAAAAATGCACGAGTCATTAGATAACATGTATAACAAGTACGAGCCAGCTAAATTTGAAGACAATATGAACTTATCATGAAGGCGAGTATTTGAGACAATTTTTTTTTGCAATGGAGGCAAAAGCTTTGCCTCATTCATTCATTAAGTAGAAGGTACCCGGTTTTTAGGAGAAAACCTGGCAAAAACCAACAACAATAGTGCCATAGCACACCCATAACCACACACTCCGCCACAAGGGCACACCCAGCCACCCTGGCTACCCACAAAAGGTAAGAAGCTCAAGCCGTCCTATGCCAAATAGATGGCTCTTCGGAGAGAGACCGGCAGCTCCGCTTCTGACGACGAGCCTCTGAGAGGAGATGCGCAAGACAAGCGCCGAATAGGACCTTCACCGGACCGTCCCTCGTAGGTCATCGTACACCGCCCGAGGGTGGCTTCGACTTCACAACAAGAAGAGACCACCACGAAGATATTCGAACACGCCGGAACGGAGCCGACTAACATGACCTTGCCGCAACCAAACCTTGGTCACCACCATCGTCGTTGCCTCTCAAGCCTCCACCCGGAACATCCGCATCTCCGATTGACCTCCTTCCAACCCAGATGCCCTATGTGTCGAGGCCACAGGGGGCGCGAAGGGGATCACCAACTTCAAGATGACGTCTCTCAAGAGGGGACACGACAAAGAATCGACGTCGTTGTCCGATCCCGCGGGATCTAGGCTTTCACCCGAAGATGTGAACCCGTGGCAGCGAAGGCCGAAGAGCTCCACGACCGCCCCCCAAGAAGGACGGTGACATCCGCAGACGCCGCTAGGTCAGGCTTTCGCCCGGAGCAAACGAGCCTCCACTCCCTCACGCGTCCGGACAACGAGACGAAGACCGAAAACGCTGCCAGCCCGCACACCGCAGACACACCTCATGTGCAGAAGCCCAACTCCCCCCGCATCGCCCTCCTCTGGCGACAAGGGGGGAACCCTAGCCGTTGCCGCCTCTAGCCCCCCACCCCTCTCCCTTGCTTCGCCGCCGTCGGAGGGGAGCCGACAATCCCGTGCGCGCCCCGGGGAAGGTGACGGTGGGGCAGGTTCTCCCCCTCCCGCGTCCCCATGTGAGAAGGAGCTCGCCCGAGCGCGGCGATGTGCGGCGGGCGCGGTGGGCCGGCGGCTGGGCGCTGGCGGGGCCGCGAGCGGCCGTGGTGGCACACGACCAGGCTGCAGACAGGGCGCGGTGGTGGTGCAGCGGAGCAGGGCGAAGCGGGGCTTAGCGGCGCGCGCACGGGCCCATATGGGCTCCTACGGGCCTGCGCGGGCTTGCGCTGGCTTGGCCTGTGGTTGCCGGGGCAGAGGCAGTGCCCTCCTTCCCGGCCTTCACCGGCAAGGCTGCAGGGGCGGGAGGGGTGCTGGACGGCGGGGCAGCGGCCCTGTGTGTGCGCTCGGTGGATTGGCGGCTGTTGTGGCTGCGAGGGCGGCTGGACCGGAGAGCTCGCGCTGCGGCCGACGGCTCGGCCTTGGACCCCTGTGTTCGCCTCCGTAGAAGTTCCCTCTTTGTGGCGGTTGGCGGTGCCCGCGGATCTCTTCTCGGTGAGTTTGGTCGGCAGTAATGGTGCGACTCGGCTTTCAGCCCCGTGCGGTGTGGGTGGTTGCAGCGGAGCTCGTGGAGGTCCTTTGTCTGGTTGTGGTGGCAGTGGTGGCTTGTGTGTGGCGGTGGCGCCGCTTCTGCACATGAGGTGTGTCTGCGGAGTGCGGGCTGGCAGCGTTTTCAGTCTTCGTCTCGCTGTCCGACCGCATGAGGGAGTGGAGGCTCATTTGCTCCGGGCGAAAGCCTGACCGCGTAGCGTCTGTGGATGTCGATGTCCTTCTTGGGGGCGGTCGTGGAGCTCTTCGACCTTCGTTTCCTCGGGTTCACATCTTCGGGTGAAAGCCTAGATCCCGCGGGAATGGAAGACGACGTCAATTCTTCGTCGTGTCCCCTCTTGAGGGCATCATCTTGAAGTTGGTGATCCCCTTCGTGCCCTCGTGCGGCCTCGACACACAGGGCATCTGGGTTGGCAGGAGGTCAACCGGAGATGCGGGTATTCCGGGTGGAGGCTTGAGAGGCAACGACGATGGTGGTGACCCAGGTTTGGTTGCGACAAGGTCATGTCAGTCGGCTCCATTCTGGTGTGTTCGAATGTCTTCGTGGTGGTCTCTTCTTGCTGTGAAGTCGAAGCCACCCTCGGGCGGTGTACGATGACCTACGAGGGGAGGTCTGGTGAAGGTCCTATTCGGCGCTTGTCTTGCGCATCTCCTCTCAGAGGCTCGTCGTCAGAAGCGGAGCTGCCGGTCTCTCTCCGAAGAGCCATCTGTTTAGGCTGGCTTGAGCTTCTTAGCTTTTGTGGGTAGCCAGGATGGCTGGGTGTGCCCTTGTGGCGGAGTGTGTGGTTATGGGTATGCTATGGCACTATTATTGTTGGTTTTTGCCCGGTTTTCTCCTAAAAACCGGGCACCTTCCGCTTAATGAATGAATGAGGCAAAGCTTTTGCCTCCGTTTCAAAAAAGAAAAAAGAATGCCTCTAAATAGCTTGAGCAACCATATGCATCCAAGATTCATATGCGCTATACGCGCCTCTGACGAAAGGTAAGACATTCGTGGGTCCTATGTGTAACCATACGGGTAACCAGTGAAAAAAAGTGCATATGTACTCTTGTCAAACACAACGTCTTTACGATAATTCCAATAAGGCCACATCAAAGCATAAATAGATGTTTGGATAAGTTCTTTAGATGCTTTTTCTACCCCTATTTAGCCAATTTTTAAATATATTTGTAACATTAGCTAGTGGGGAACATTAAACATATATTGAATAGTTTTTCAAATAAGTCATGCAAAGGGAAAATAAAAAAATAGTTGATAGATTCGTCGGTGTCCCAGAATGTATATTTCTTACAACCATTCCAATTCCTTTTAGTGAGGATCACCTTTTTTTGTAAAGGTCCACATAAAAATGAGGGATCATAATTTTCCAAATATACTTGCGTAAAAAAAAAGGTACACCCATTCATGAAATCTACATATGTAGACTTAACAAATAAGATGCTAGAGGTATTTTATTTTAAAACAAACACATCTAGGTTAAATAAGATGGCACGGTGTAGTAAATGCGAACAAGGCTCCCACTTGTTAGAGGATATGGGTCCTAAATTCTATATTTGGAGAAGTCCACGTTAACGCATCAACCACCAAAACGTTTTTCTGTCCTTCGGCGCACGGTATCATAGAGGGATGGAAGTTGTCGCGCTACTGGTGGCTCAACTAACCGCACATCTTCTGAGAGACACGTTTTCTGCCCATTGTCTAACTTAAAAGAGCCCCACATGAAAATGATATTTCACTCCCATATGTCCTTTCCAAAAGGGTGAGTCGTTGCGTTTAACAGCTTTTTGAAGTGTTTTGTTCTAGAGTTATTTATTATGTCGCAATTCATGCCATACTCTGACATCATTTAAGAGTTTAAACAATCATTTGTTGAGTAAGCATCTATTTTTGATATATAACACTTCCATTCCCAACCCCATTGATCTTTGGGTCGGCAAATAATCTTCCATTTCGTTAACCGATATTTACATTTTAGTTGGTCATTTTTCCAAAAAGAAGTTTGAGGTGTAAAAGTCTTATATTTTATGTAACCCTTTCTTTCTAGAAAGGATAACATAACATAGATAGGCTAGTTAGAAGTGTATTTATAAGAACAATTATCTATCCATATGAGAGTAACTTGCTTTGTCAGCAACCCAACTTTCATTCAAAGCAGCTCTCAATTGGATTTCATTTATTGAAAGGGAAGAAAACTAGCTTGGCAACCAAAAAAATTCTTATATTGTTCTTGTTGCTTTTTAGCTTTTCCAAAATAAAAAAACAAATTTGACTCATGCGAAAATTGATCTTAATGCTAGATAACTACTCCAAGACACATAAATCAGTTTCATGTTAACAAGTTTCTCCAAATCCTGTTGAAAGGATAGAGATGGTAATCTAGAGGGGTTGAATAGGTTCTACAAATTTACTTTCAATTATTTTGCAATTTTTAGGATTTGCAAAATAGTAAGTGCGCCTCATGCAAACTAGGTGAGACAACCTAGATGATGATGCAGTGTACTTCAAGCTCGAAGGCTATCACAAAGATAAACAACACAAGTAAAGAGATAGGTTAGGAATAATCGAAGCACACAGAGAAGAAAAAATATATATTCCTGTGTTTTCTTCCTTGGGAGAATGGTACGTCACTTTGAAGAGGTGTGGGATCCCAAGAAGGATTTTCCAATGTCATGATGGTTCACCTTCTTCTTCGGAGCCTATCCCATGAAGGAATAACTCGCTCACTCGTGGTAAAGTTTAAGTGTAGCTAGGCATGCGCAACCCAACCCCGGGCGGCCTATCCCGGCCCAACCCAAAAATCCTAGGCCGAACCAAGATTGCATGTTGGGCCAGGCTCGAGCCAGAAAATTGAGCCCAAACGTCAGGCTAGGCCGGGCTTTATGCCTACAAAGTACATGATTTAGGCTGCATTTGAGCTGGGTTGCTCGGGCTAGGCCATGATTTCTTGAGTTTCGGGCTGGGCTCGGGCCTAGGTTCTCAATTTCCAGTTTTTTTTGGCCTGGTAAGGCCCGAGTTTTTCCTAGTATAACTTTAATGTAGTCTCCAAACTCTCAAAAAAAAATCTTGGTGAAAATCCACACCCGGATGCTTCCGGGTGACCCTAGCAGCCTAGGATTTCCCACAAACCCAAGAGTAACAATCTTGCTCGATAAACTCAAGGAGCAATGATGTTTGGCTTAGTGAGATCGCAGATCAGTACCTCCTCTTGTTTTCTACCAAAGGAATTTGGTTTTAGTTGGGTAGAATGGGAGATCCTCAAGAAATTGTGTTTCAATAATGGTGAGAGAGAGAGAAAGCACAAAGATGTTAAATGAATGGTTGACCTAACATTCGCAAGCTAGAAGAAGGGGTATTTACATTCCAATGAGAAAACTAGCCATTTGGAAAAGTTCCCGCGACCAAGGCGATAAGTTTGGCGTCACTGACCCTCATGCCGGAATGGAACGGCGAGCAAATCGGCACGTCAAAATTTTGGCCAGATTGCTCCCAGTGCACAAGACTCAGTTCCGCCCTAGGTCTCAAACCGACATGTCGGTTTCCTCGTCAGTTTCAATCCGGCACACCGGAACTACTTTGGCACCCGATGAAACAACTCTGTGATATGTCACTCGGTATATACCGAAACCGTCTGGCGACCGCCGAACCAGTCTGGCTTGGAAACAGGTACCGTCGGTTCCTATGCCGATTTTGTAGAAAACCTTCCAAAAAAGCATTTTCACCAAAAACTGAACTCACCCACAAAGAGTGATGGATTTATTTGCGGGTAGGATGTGTGTGTATGGTTTTGGCACCATCTCCAACAAGCTCATCGAGACCACCACTCTTAACAACACAGTGTTTTCTATTGACTCAAATATAAATCAAGAGAAAATAAAGCCAAAATATCGGTGCTTCTCTTATATAGGAAATGGGCGGGGGGGGGGGGGGGGTCAGTCGCCACCTTCCTACAACACTTGCAGACTAAAACCTGCATAGACACTCATATGTATCATTAGGGCATCTCCAACGGGGCGAAGCAAAAGAACGCTGAGAGACCGTTTGCGTCCACACGGTCGAAAAATGCTCTGGGACCAGACCCAGCGGCCCGACGCATAGTGACCGGGCAGTCCGCGGAGACGCAAACGCGGCCCAAATGATCGCTTGCGTTTGGGCGGATATTTTGTCGGGCCCTCCTGGCAGCGACCCTGGCTCGATGTGTCTTCTCAACCGCGCCAGTCACTGGCGACGAGGTGTCGTCTCAGCAGTCCAGGCCATGTTAATGGCGATGCCTCGCGTGCCGAGCAGCCGTCGTCCACCTCTTCCAACGAAGTTAAGGCGATGCCACACGTGCCGCGCCCCTCGGCTGCCTCCGGCGTATATAAATAGGGGTGCGCGCTCGTCTTCCTCGTCCTCTCCTGCATAGAAACCCTAGCCGCCACAACCTCCACACAAATCCGTTAGGTACTCCATGGCCGGTCCAGATGGCCAACGAGGTGGTAGAGGCTGCGGGCGTCGCCACCGGGGCCACCGAGGTGGAGCAGCTACGGCCCCACGCTCATCGTTGCAGGCGCCGTCATCGTCTTTACGGGAGGTTCGGTGCATCGAGTTCCTCCTCCGCATCGACCAGGACCCCCTCAGCATCAAGCGGCTCCCGGACAAATTCACCGAGTTCATCGACGCCGTCGAGTCGGCCGTTGCAGCTACGGGAGGCCACCTGCAACTTTTTCCGGTGGCCTGTCAAGGTCTTGTTCGACGGGCAGGCAAGATGTACCTTCACACAGGATAGGACAAGTTCGCCCGCGACCTCGATCTCGAGCCTGACTGCCAGCTCACCTTTCTCTATGGGGGGCTGGCGAGATGGCCGCCAAGGTGTTCGACGGCACATCCTGCCGTAGGCACTACCACACTGGGAGTCCGGCTCGGACACCGACACTTAGAACTGTCAGAGTGTGCTTTCTTTGCAGCGAAGATGGCCACATGCCAATTGAAACCACTAGTGAAGGTTTCTGTATATTCTCCCTTGGTAGGAACAACATGGCTATTATTGCCAGCTGGATGTTCCAGTTTGGGTGATTGAGGCTGCCCGAGAGTGTTCTTTCTTGGCAGCGAACATAAGAAACCTGTGTGGTTAACACTACTTAGGTTTCCTCATTTTGCAATATTTTAAGCATGTTCCAAATTATGTATTAGTTTGTGTAATGTTTGCATCTATCTTTAAATGAAAAATAGAAAAAATAGGAAAAAAAATGCATCGGGCCGCTGGAGCCTGTAGGCACCTCCAGGTGCAAACGGACGTGCGGATAAAAAAAATGACCATTTTCACGTCCACGCAAAAGGAAACACACGGACAATTTGGACGCCCATTCTGCGTCGCCCCGTTGGAGATGCCCTTAGTACACTCTTTAGCTCCAATGTTATCATTAACCAAAATAAAGGTTAAAAATAAAGTACCCTTATTCCATGAAAAAGAATAGTATCATCCGTACGTTGGAGAATGAATACTCCTCCCTCAACTAGATGCGGGACCAATTTGGTTTTTTGCTGGAGAACATAATTTTTTTTTTTCAGATCACCACACATGCCATTTTTCTGCAATATGTTCCATGTAGTAGAAGCCAATACTCATGTCCACTGTAAAAAAAATCATATCTTTGATCCAATTTACCATTCTTTGATATTTTTATTGTAGCAGAAACATATCAGCTCGGGTTTAGTGGGTATTTCTGATTAATTGGCTGAATAATTCCATTGTAACATCTCAAATAGTGCATACCGACAAACATTCCTTGTCGTTTATCTTATTTTTTTATCTTACAGAAAGTGCTAGATATCCATTCCTGTATGCACTCACAAAGTATCCACTTCGTTTACATATTTGTCCTGAGTTGCCCTTGCACGGAGCCTGCGTGGCATGGTATCCGCAAGCTGCATAATAACATGAAAAGTATCACGGCTGGCAACAGAAGAGCCAAATTTGGGGTCAAAGTAATACGAGGCAGACAAAAAATAATAAGGGTGGCCTAGTTCCCATGTGTTCAAACTTCAGTGGCTAACATGGTTGCGTGTGTGTGTGTGTCTCGGCTGGTGGCGAGAGAAGGACATGAGTGCGAACTGCTTACTTGTTGTGTAGCACGAGTAGGAAAAAGAAATTGCTACACATAATTATGATAATTGAGGTGAGCATTTCTTCAGGAGTTCTTCGCCTGCTTTCGGGAAATCAGGAAGAAGATTGCACTGTAAGCCGGTATATTTCCTCTGGCGTGTATACATGTACATAGCGCGCCCGTTCCTTCGGGCCGGTGTAGGGGACAAAAGTACAAAGTTGGGCTCCCTTCCTTTCCTGGGTCTGTATTTCCTCTTCGGAGGCACTGATCAGTGATCAGTGTGCGCGTAGAGCAGCTGCACATCACCAGTTTCTTCGAAAATAGACGCTTTATTACTTAAAATTTACCGTCTTTTTTTAGGGCTGCGCTAGGTGTCGGTCGCCCGATTTGCGGGCGAAAAATCGGTTGCATACGGACCGTCTGATCTGACATGTCGGACGCCATCGCTGCAACGACTGCGTCGCTGTCGCGCGCTTCCTGCATGCATCCAAGTGAAGCCCTTCCTGTCGCTGTCGCGCTGCTTTTTGCCTGGTCGCACGCGTGGATCGAAAGCATTGCATGCACTACATCCCTTGTTAGGTGGAGCCCACTCAATGGTGGGGTGTGCGTGGAATCTGGTTTTCATCCTGGGTAAAATACTGAAGTTTACTCTGGAGCACTGGAGTAACTTTTCGTGGACAAGGGTGCTAGCTTGCTAGATGTACTAAAAACTATAATTAGCTAGCACCACCTAGAATTTTACTCGTAAGTGTACATGTAACGATGGGTCAAGAACAAAAATAATTGTTAGAACAAAAGGGTTATTAAACAAAAACAAAAAAATGCAAATCCTTTTGCAATAAAAAACCACCAATAATTTCAACAAAAATCACAAACAAATATAAGAACAAAATTTTTATTTGCAGCATTTTGAGAAGCACCTAAAATATTATCGAAAAATCTGAGAAAATACACAAACTTGTTGCAATCTCCTAGAATGTCTTACAACGTCTGTGCACTCTTTAGCACCAAAAGATATACAAGTTTGTTACAAATTAAACACACATATACAACAACGAAACCCTATTTTTGTATCGTACGCCGCGAAAATAATGCAACATCTCACATGTCAGTTCACAACATATCGTGTGCGAGTTCACAATAAAATGTGTATGAGTTTATTACAAATTATACAAACGTATACAACATTGAAACCCTACATTTATATCATACGCCGTGAAAATCATACACCATCTCAAATGTGTATTCACAACATCTTGCATGTGAGTACACAACAAAACACATATGAGTTAGTTACAAATTGAGCACACATATACAACATCAAAACCCTAGATTTATATCATGCGCCGTGAAAACCATACATCATCTCACATGTGGGTTCACAACATATCATGTGTGAGTTCACAACAAACTGCTTATGAGTTTATTACAAATTAAACACACGTATACAACATTAAAACTCTACATTTATATCACACACTATGAAAACCATACACCGTCTCAAGTGCGTATTCACAACATCTTGCATGTGAGTTCACAACAAAACACATATGAGTTAGTTACAAATTGAGCACACATATACAACATCAAAACCCTACATTTATATCATACTTTATGAAAACCATACAACATCTCACATGTGTGTTCACAACAAAATACATATGAGTTTGTTACAAATTGAACACACATATACAACATTGAAATCCTAAATTTATACCATACGCCGCGAAAATCATACAACATCTCACATGTGTGTTCACAACATACCGCGTGTGAGTTCGCAACATATCTATTTTATGTGTTTCACAATATATCATCGGTGTCATCGTCATCGTCGTCTCTCTTGTCGTTGGAACCGTCGACGACGTCCTTACAATCACTAACATGGTTAGTGGTGTTATTTCTACCATCGGTGACGTTGGTGGCATGGTCAATGACACCATACCAACCACTATCAGTGTCGTCGGCATGATAGGTCAAGTCGTCCCTACCGTTGGTGGCATGGCTGACCTAGACGGACATGAATGCAACACAAGCTGGTATAACTTGTACATGTGTTTTTGGAAGTAATTTATTAATTAAGCGGGCGCATGGAAAAAATAAAGGGGCTTCGTGGTACAAGATTCGTATGTATAACATTTTTATCACGCTAGAAGCTACCCGCATGGAAGAAAAAGCTAGCCTGCGTGTGCATGCACCTAGGCTAGCAAGCTGCCCATGCAACGACCGTACGTGATAAAGGTAGCTAGCTACAGAGCAGTTACCTAGGCTGGGCGTATGCCACTCTCGGTTGGGATGGCTGCACGGCCGAGAAAAAAAAAAGACAAAGCTAAAACGCGTGGAAAGAAGCTACTAGTACGCGGACGTTGGTGCGCTTCAGCGACGACCGATTTTCTTGCTCGCATCGGTCGGCCGACTATAAGTGTTTTCCCTTTTTTTACCTTCAAAATATAAAGCTTTACTTGGCGAAATAACTCCTACCTATATTTGACATCTCATCTACTTAATTTAATGACATTCCATATCTCAGGAAGGAAAAAAACAAATTAAATTTCACTAAAGTCTTTTTTCTGCTTTATCTTTCTCTCAATCAAAGAAGGGGAATGCAGATGTTCCCTCACCCTCTCTTTATATGCCACCAGCCTTCCTATAAAAAAAAATTTCATTCCTTGCACGTAGGCGCCTCTCTTGCGGCTAGTTAGATTGACTCACGCGAAAAGGGCTACTAATCCTACCACGGTAACATTAGTTACAGATGACTAATATTTATTTGATCTAACATATATATTGTTGAGATTCACACTCTTATGTGTATAGTTAGGTATTACACCTACCTCTGGATAACTCAGATGCACATAATCCACCAATCCACAAGTTACAATAAAAAAGTAAAGTTCTAAAAAAATGAAGCAAGAAAGTAAAAGAAAACAGCCTAAGACGAAGGAGATGACCGATCTGCATATCACGCTATCATCCATGTTAGTAAAAAAATATCCCTCGTTGTACCCTCCAACCGTGTATACGCCTTCATCGAGAGGTCACGATGCTCCACACGTTGTAGAGGCGACCACGGACGGAGCATAGCTGTGCACCGGTAGATATCTTGCAAAATAGAAGCATTTTTATTGTTAAAAAACCTTGTCATTTATGCATAGCTGAATTGACCAAATAAAGGCAATCGATCAATCCTAATAGGTATTTAAACCTAGGATCCACTCCAATAAGCCAATTACCGAATATATCCGCAACACTACGTGGTGGGTATAAGTAGAACCTATCTTGGTGGCCGGCGATATAGATATGGAAAATTTACACTGGAAGAGTGAGTGCTTTGTAGTCTCGTCATGGTGACAAAAGACAGACGTTTTACTTCCTTGCCAATTGGTTTTTGTAATGTTATCTTCAGTAAGAATTACCCCTGATAATTAAAGATACCATGCAAACACCTTAGTTTTAAGTAGGATCTTCATCTTCCAAATTTTCTTATTATTATGAACTAGAACATCAGCTGGATTAAAGCACTATACATAGAAGACACCAAGAAAATGTCATTCTTTGTAAGATTTCCACTAAATGCATCGGATCCCTGCGTCAAGTGGATCAAATCCAGATGTTTTAACAAATCATTCGATGATGCTTGTCTAGGACCAATGAGACTTCGGCTGAATGACACATTCGATGGGGATGTTTGCAACACCTTAGTGAGTGTATCACTCTTGTGTCGCATAATATTATACAATGCCGGATATTGTCCATGGAGTGTGGTATTGCCAAGCTACTTATCTTCCCAGAATCTAATCTTCGATCCTTCCCAAATAGAGAAAGACTCATATGGGAAATAATTTCTTCGTCGCCATAATACTAGCACAAAAATGCAAATCCCCAGGTTTTCAAGAAACCTAAGACAACACATTTTGGCCAACATACTTTCACCTAAGGAGGGTTTGCCAAATACCATCCTCCGTAAGTAGCTTGAACAACCATTTACTGAGGAGGGCCCTGTTTTTGACCTCAAGATCTTGAATGCTAAGATCTCCCGGATCTTTCAGGCGACAAACCACACTCCATTTAGACAATCCATAATTCCTTTTATCACTACCACCTTGTCAGAAGAATCTTGATTGGAAATAATCCAATTTTTTCATGATTCCTTTTGGAAGTTGGAAGAATGATATCATATGCATCACCATATTGCTTAGTATAGAATTAATGAGAACCAATCTTTCTTCCCGGGATAGTAAATTTCCTTTCAAGATACTTAATCTAATTTGTAGGAAATCATCCACCACTTTCTATTTGTCCTTTGTATGTCTCCAATAATGAATCAGAATACCCAAATACCTAAGAGGAAATTAGTCTTGCCCGCAGCCAAATAATTTAGCGTACAGGTCGAGATCTGCCTCATCATCGCCGAAACAAAAAAAAACTCACTCTAAATACATAGATTTCATAGAATAAATCCCATTTTTAGTCCATTTTCAAATAGGCTTATCTTTTTCTTGGGATAGATTAGTCTGTCTCACAATTCCCAACAGGCCATGGGTTTGAGCAGCCAACTCTTGAGACAGATATATTCTGAAGGAGAAATTCCACCCATGGGCAGCAGCATCAGCAACTATAATATCTTGATCATTGCAAATATGGAAAATCTCAGGGTCGGATCAGCAGCACTACTATTAAAAGACCCAGAGGGTCGGATCCAAAACATCTCAGCCGTGCAATCTAAATATCCAACGCCTCACGGCCTCTCCGTGTTTGACGGGAGCGTAACACCAGCCACCCACGCGCTAATTAGAAATTCCTGGGTAATTAATCGACGTAACCGTCAATCCCCGAAGGAAAATGCTTGGTTTCCTCCGGAGGCTGCCTGGCTCGCAACCTCCGGGCCGCGTGCCGTTCGATCGTCCCGCACGTCCTGTGGCTGGGACCCACCCACCCAACTGTATCCGCTCGTTCCCCGTTTTCCCCATCTTATCTCCAACCTTTCCACCCGCGTGCGCCGCCGCCAGACGCCGTCGACCTCGTCACCTGCCGGTGCTACATCAAACCCGCCGCCTGATCCCGCGCTTCCTGGGAGCCTGGGTGGTGCCGCAGCCTCGACGACACGCGCTGGAGCGTGGCGATGATGCGCCGACCTGGGCGGCCATCAAGGCGCTCCGAGCTGCCCGTGTCTTCACCACCCACGTCAATAGAGAGGAAGACGACGCAGAGGATAGCATCCACAGCAGATGCGAGCCAGTGCCCGACGACCTGCGGCGTCCCAGCGCCGCGCCCAGCCTCGTGTCGCTGTTGCGCCAGTAGTGTGTCGCGTTGCGCCCAGCCTCGTGTCGTTGTTGCGCCAGTAGTGCGCCGCGACGCGGCCATGCCTTTCTCGTCATCCACCTCATAAGTGGCCTCTCCAGCACCCGCCGCGCACTACTCTTGTTGGTCGCCGCCATGAATATGTTAGAGCACTGGGTGGTGGTGCTCGAGGCGCGCCTGTGAGCGGTTGTGCTATTAGCGGTGGACGATGACAATGCTGCGACCAGTGTCGAGCAATGCTTCCTGGGGTGTTGGGTGGTGCTACCACCTGTAAGGGCTAGTGCTGCGAGCAAATGTCAACCCTACTGCCAAGGGCGACGACAATACAACCAGCGGTTGGGAGGTACTACAAATGACGGACAACATCGCTGCTCCGATCTGGTCGAAGGACGACGCTACTCGTCAAGACACCCCTACTGCCAAGCATGCTGCAGGATGGCGTTGAGGATGATGGTGCTCGCCCGTTGTGTGTGCTGCAAACGGTCAGCGGCGTACCGGCTATGCTGCAAACGGTCGGTAGGGGTGCTTCAAATTGCCAACAACGATGGTACAAAATGACAACGACGGTGCTGCAATATGTCAGCGGCATTGCTCCAAAACGTCAGCGATTGTGCTACAAACCCTCAACGATGGCGCAAGAAGCGAGTGATGGTGATGCTAGCCGGAGCTGGGATGGCGTCGCGTTGCCCCAGCGAGTAGTTGACGATGCTACAACAATATAAATCATTTGCTACAAATGTTCTATGGTTTTGCTACTTTAGTATAAATTTTGTGCTACAATGTCTCCGGCGAGGTCTCTGGCAATGTCTCTAGTGAGTAGTGGACGATGCAACTGTAGTATAACTTTTTTGCTACAGATGTTATGTTATTTTGCTACTTTAGAATAAAATTGTTGCTTCAATGTTTCCGGGAGGTCTCCAGCGAGATCAGCTTAGCATCAATAGCAGAAAGTTTTTCTACGAAGTATCCGGCGAGTCTCCAGCAAGATCTTCGGTGAAGTATGGTGCTCCGACAAGTCTCCGGCAAAAAAAAATCAGTTGAACCGTTTTTTGCTTCAATGAAGCAAAAGCGGAAGGTATTTTTTGCTGCGACGAAGCAAAGTCTGAACGAGTCGCAACTGTCTTTCTATTTTAGTCAAACCGTTTTTTGCTTCAATGAAGCAAAAGCGGGAGGTTTTTTTGCTGCGACGAAGCAAAGTCTAAATTTCAGATAAAAGTGGACATGTGTCATGCATGCAAGCAGGAGGCTGGAAAGTTTGGAGCCTCCGGAGGATTTCTAGCACTATCCATCCCCGAAACATCCCCATCCACATCGCCCCAGATGCCGCCGACGCCCTCCACCGCAGCCCTCACGCCCCAGCCCTCCAGGCTCCAGCCGCGCCCGCTCACGCCGGCAACCGTACACCGCCGTCCACAAGAAGCGATGCGAGGGCCTCCGCCGGCACATGAGGAAACCCTGCCGCCCACACGCGAGGATGCCCTGCCGCCCACACGCGAGGACGCCCTGCATGTCCTACACCAGCAGCAGACGCCGCCGCCGCAATCCCCGGCCCAACACAGACGACGCTTCCGCCACTTCCGTCACTTTATCTGAACAGGACGCGCAACAGCCATTCTGGATAAAATCGTCCCGCCGTCCGGCTCCGATGGTACTTCCTACCATCCCGCTCTGCTTCTGTCTCATGGTTTTTTTTGACTGTGACTACGGCGGGCATAAGCCAGCCTGAACATATATTCAGTCAAGTTGCCTATGAAGCTTTTCAGCCTCTACAAGATGGGTCCAAATGGACCAGAGTACACAGGGGTTACAAGGATGGAGAAGAAAAAGAAAAACACACACACACAACACACAAGACCGAGGAGGAAAAAGTGGCCACTCCACAAACCTATGGGACGGTTGGCCGATGAGAACTCATCGCAACCCAAGTACAGCGATCACAAGGAAGAGCCCAGGGATACGCAAGAGGGGCACCACAGCTCTAGTCTTCGCCGGAGTAATCGAACGGCATTGGATCGTCGAGACTTAGCAACGACACTGCACCGTCGACGTAATCGAAGGGAAGCGCGCAACCGAGACCACCCTACGCACCGACACCATCTGCGTCGAGGGGGTTGCCGAAGGGTCGCGCGCGGCCGAGACGACGCCACGACGCCTGTGTGCCGCCAGCTAGAGTCGAAGGGCATCACCAAGCAGAGACACACCCATTGAACACTCTCGCAAAGAGCACCCTCAACGCGCCACAGAGCTCCGACAAGGACCAGACACCGGAGCCCAGCAACCGGCAAGAAGAAGTCACCACCACCGCTGCCACGGCTCACCTCGCATCGGAGAGGAGACCGCACCCATGGACGCCATCTGCAGAACCATAGGGCACACCGGTACAGAAGGAAGCAGCGTCCTCTGCAACTGATGGCAAGACAGAGGGGCTCAACACCCAGCCACGACGGCCCCCCGGGTGGGAAGGGCGTCGCCACCATGGCCGCCACTGCGAAACCATGGCACTCGCCAGCCCCAACGGCAACCCCCTGCAGGCTGATGTCTGAGTAAAGAGGAGACGACTCTCGCAGCCGCGCACCGACCACCACGGGCCGGCACACCGCAAGCAGGCACCCTGCAGCCCGACGCCACGCCGGCCAGCAAGAAGAACCGGCTCACGCCCTACTGCCACCGAGCTGCCGAACGTCAGAGGCCTTGGAGGGGGCACCCTGCCACCGATGCAGGACACGCCACCAGAGCAAGAACCAAGACATGGCCCAGCCAAACCCGCCCCAGGCCTGCAGGCCCGCAGCAGGCCCAGATCGGGCCCGAGCCGGCGCGCCGCCGGCAGAAACGCCCTCCGTCGACGCATCCCCCCGCCGATGCGCCGCCCGGAGGCCACCAAGCTCGCCAAGGAGGCTCCGCCGAGCCTCGCTGCGCCGCCGAGCAGGAGAGCGGAGGAGACCGTCGCCACCAGATGCGACCGCCCCGCGAGGCCGCCCTAGCACGCGAAGAGGAGATCCCGCCGCCGCCGGCACCGCCCGAGCTTTGCCCGGCGGCTCCTGCCGGCGGCGGCAGGGGGAGGGGAGGAGGGGGTGGCTGTTGGACGGGCTAGGGTTTCCGCCCCTGCCGTCGCCCGCGGGGGCGAGAGCAGGAGCCACGAATCACTCTCATGGTTCATGTGCTCCAGTTCCCATCGTTATGCTCTCTACATCTAAAAAAAATTGATCTCACATATGTGTTGTCTCATGTGCAAGTGAAGCTCGTCAGTTTTTTGTGAATTAGATACATATATTCTCATTGAATTAAGGATTAGATGTTGTATTTAAAATTTAGAAGCTCAGCATGTAGTGTCAAGCTCACTGAATTGAGGATTAGAGATGAAGTAGCTCTAATACTGTAATGCATCGTTATTTTGGTTTTCGATTAACTGCTACTGCCAACCGACTTACATTTTGCGCACAATTGTTCTTGTTGGTAATAAGCTATTCGCTTACGGTCAAACAAGCAGCGGAAAGACTTACACGATGACTGGAATTACCGAGTATAGCGTAATAGCGTGATGGACATTTATGACTATATAGAGAAGCTGTGTGTATGTGTGGTAGGAATCACGAATGGTGTTTAGCTTTCTGAGATGATATTTGGCTCACTGTGTGTCGTTGGGATAGCACTCTGAAAGAGAATTCATGCTGAAATTTTCGGCATAGAGAGATACAATGAAGTTGTGAGGGATCTTCTGAGCCATGATACGACATTTCTTAGACTTCTTGATGATCCAGAGGTGTGCCATTCTTCTTATTTGAACTTACCATAACTCCTTTCTTTTTCTCTACCCTCTGCGTACTGATCTCTAATGTTCTCATTTGAATTTAAACAGAAAGGGGCTACTATCGAAAAACTCACCGAGGAAACACTGAAGGACAAGGACCATCTTAAGGATCTTCTTGCAATGTGTGAAGGCACGGGCTGAAATTACTGAAACAAATAATGCACCATGTTCTTTCTTTTTGTTACTTGCCTAATTAAGTTTGCACTATAACTCAAAGGGAGATTGGGGAAACAGCTTTGGATGAAGCGAGTTATAGGTCCGATCAAATACTCAGGCTGGTTGGTGCCCCTATTATATTATATGTTAATTCCAGACAATCGAAAGTTCAGTTAGACAGTATTTGGGAAGAGGCAACTCAAGCACCCTTGTGTCTTGTTTGGTATGGAATTTCTTTCTCTATTCATGATTTTTTTTGTCGGTATATATTCATGATTGTTTGGTATAACATGTTCCATGGCCACTAAGGTTCTTCTGGACAGAACTCTGTTGACCTAGCAGGAAGTGGGTGTGCATCTTAGACTGCTTCAGCTGGCATGAGGTTGAAAGAAGGTAGTCATATTAATCAAAGTCTGCTATGACTAGGAAAGGTTGTTCGCCAACTCAGGTATGTTTTCTCGCAAGAGCTTGTAGTGTCAGTGGTTTGCTTATTTGTAAATGTATTCGGGTATTTTTGCACGTACAGTTCCTCTTTCTTTAGTAGTATTCACTAGGTAAAATAATTCTGAATTCCAACAGTTCGACACTTCTCCTTTAAGCCCATTTGCATGTTCTTCTGCCAATGGCCATAGTTTTACCGTATAACGTAATCTGAAGTATTATGTTGCTTCTGCAGCAAGGGAAGAAGTGGCCATATCCCTTACAGAGATTCGAAGCTGACACGCATATTACACTCCTCTTTGGGAGGCAATGTAAGAACAACCATTGTCTGCACAATGAGCCCTGCACACACTCATATTTAGCAATCCAGGAATACACTCCTTTTTGCTACTTGCGCAAAGGAGGTAGTTACAAATGCAAAGGTCAATGTGGTCTTGTCTATGTTCAAAAAACAAAAAAAAAAGTGGTCTTGTCTGACAAGGCACTACTGAAACATCAGCGAGAGCTTGCAAGATTAGAAATGAACTGAAAGTGCCGGAGTCAGCCTCGTGCACAAGTCATGTTGAAGCTTTGAGAGAGAAGGATGCACAAATTAAAAAGGTAATTTCCCTCACCTGAAAATTTGATGCTCACCAAAGATCAATTCAACGGTGACAGCTTTCTCGATTTTTTTGGCAAATATATGCATATAATTCATTCAATTCAGAGGTGACACCATGAGAACTTTCTTCAATTCAATCACATTGGGCGACTGCAGGAAATCCACGGAACTGCAGAAATTAAAAGGTGGTTTTGACTGTAATTTGGGTGACTTTCCTGCAGATGTTCTATCAAATTCTTGTAGAACCCAGCGTGAGTACATGGGTGACAATCAGGTAATCAAACCTAAAACATTGATAAGTAATATTTAGTGGTAATGTACTCACTGAGTTCACATTATTCAGATCTGAAAATTTTATTTCCCATCATCTAGAGGGATGACAAAGACATTCTTTCACAATATAAAGGATTTCAGACTATATTATGTTATACATATACTTGATAGATTAAGATTATTAACCCATCCCACTAATGGTAAGAGTAATTATTAACACTGGATTACCAGTTGACTCCCTTTGTGATCAAAGCCTAGGCTAGAAGTGAAAAGGTAGAGGAATCGAGAATATGATGCAAAAAATAAAGATGAGATTTACTTTGATGCTATCACTATATTGAAATCTTCTATATCCCAGATAAGATATGGTACAAATATGTTTGTTCACATCTTTGATGCTATCAATGCCCTCTAGATTCATTTGCAAATTATTGAATGGTTACTTCTGGTGTGCTGAATGTGAGGATTTTGATGGATAGTGATAATCTAATGTACGTGTATTGCTATTTGCATGAAAGTTTAGACTTCTCATGAATTGAGGTATGCATATTTGCAGCTATTTTTATAACAGCGGTCCAACAATGATTGCTAACAGTATTTTTAAAAAGCAAAAGTATGTGTACACTGGAGATTTAGCTTATTTTTGCGTTTTCAAATTGAGATTTAGCTTATTTTTCTGTTTTTAAATTGAGATTTAGCTTATTTTCAGAATAGAATGATGTTCTTTTATCTCATATCTCCATAAAATTATACTTGAGAAGTAGGTGTTTTATAGGTCTACTATTGATAAATGTGTATTCCCAAATATTTATCAGTGGGAATTTACCATGAAAGCAGAAGGTACTGCATGTGTTATGAGAGTGTCAAGCAAGGGTTACTTTGTATTTCTGAATATTTGTTTTCCTTCATAATTCAGCAAGGGGTTATCTCTTTATTTTATTCTTAAATCTTATGTACGAGAGATTGAGTGAAGGAAATGGCTTTCAGGGACCAACAACTACACTGAGATTCTCAGGTACGGAACAGAAACATTCAGATTAGACAGTTGTTTAGATTTTAGGTGTGATTTGTACCCAGTCACTCTTGGTCCCGTATTACTCTTTTTTCGTGGATGTTTCTCATTTTGAACTTTCTCTTTTCTCTTATTTCTGTGTTGGCCTTAAGTCAGCTCCAGGAGTGAAAAGACAGTATAAAGCCATTAGGATTGGTCTACTCTTTTTTTTGGTGGGTAGTATCAACCATCATTTATTATTTGTGATATAATTTATCAATAAATACTATTAAGCCTGTGTGATAGAGTTTCTGGATTGATTTTTATTGGAGTGAGCCTCAAAGATTTTGCTGCAATAAAAATTGTATGTGTATAAATTTGCAATGCTTGCAAGTGTTTGCATTAATCTTTGACGTTTGCCAGATTAAAAAATTCAGAAAGAAGACGCTACAAAGGATGGCAAATAAATTCGTAAGATTAGACGTGCACATTTACTAGTAGGATTAAAGGGAGCATGTCACATCAATCCTCCATTTTCCTCCATGTTTTCCCATCCTATGAATCAAAAAGTGTCTAAGGCTAATCTGAATTTCTTGAAAAAAGTAGTATTTAAGCTCACCCAAGTGCTCAAAATTTACTTTGACGAGGAAACCAGAGGAGTTCACTGAAGAGAAAAAAAAAAACGAGAGAAGTTCCACCTCAAGAATGTCAGGTGGCGGCATTGTCGTAGTCACCGACGTGGCCGGCAGATTGTTTCGCCCACCGTGACAGAGGTCTAACAGACGTGGGCTGTAGTCGCATTTTGTCATGCATCAAAGAAGAAGGTAAGGCCCAACAGACTTGTTGAACTTGAGCAAATGTCGGGTCTTGGGCTATTTTTTTTTATAAAAAAATAGACCCAAAGGGAGATGGTTGTTTACCGGCTGTGCTTGTATGGGGTACCATACACGCAAACATCTCCTCTGGGCAAGAGCGTAGCTTCGAAGGTAGAGCTCCGAATTTTGAAGGCCACAATCTAGCTAGACACTGTTTATCTCTTGAAGTTGGCTGTTATATTTGGCTTCTCTACTCCCTAACAATCCCTGTGAACATTACTATTGAGCAATAAAAGTCTAGCAGGTTATCTAAAAATAATGAAAATACAGAGCGACGAGTTAACACCCGAAGGGTGCTACATCATCCATGACGTCAGTATCTTCAGATTTTTAGATTGCACTTCTTTACGTATGGGTTTTTAGATTTTATTTCGCAGTATCGACTTTAGATCGTTTACACATAGTTGCTGCAAGGAGATTCTTTTTGCAAAATTTCTTCCGGCTGCTATATCTTTGATAATGGTGGTTCATACGCTTGGCTCTCCAGCGACGTCGACTAAGCCTTTTTGGTTGTTTTATTGGTGGTGGTACTCTTGTAGGTGTTGATTGACTAGTTTAATGGTTGTGCGCGTAGCCTTGGCATTATGGCAAATTAAAATTATGGAAGAACCTTCATTGGTATTATAGAATTTTTTTTAGGGTGAACAGTGCCCACTGTATATTTTTTTATATATTAAAGTTATAACCAAAAGTACAAATAAGCAGTTGCTTGAGAGGAGCAACTAAAAAAGAAAAAGCAAGGAGGCACCAGGCCTAAAGAAAAAAGACTATCTAAAGTTCTCCACCCAAGAAACTATGCCATGGTAAGATTTCCTTTTGGCCTTATAGATTTGGTATTATAGATCTATGGTTTGGTATCTATATTGATTTGTTTTCAGAAAAGTATAAAATTGTGTCCTAGAAGAAGGAAGAGTTTGAAGACCTTGAAGATTTGCTCATTTTTTATATTTTGGTTTGTAATCATTGAAGTCAGCTCGCGTGTCTCAACCATGTACTATTTGTAACTAAAAATATTCTTCTCTATGTTTTTAGAACTTCAATTAGTTTTCAGATAAACAAATGAAAATATGATGGCAGAGAAAGGACTCAAATTCACTACCTGGGAAAAAGAATCGATCTGATCGGCCATCTTACCGCTAGAATATACTGCCTCTTTTCCAAAACAGAAAATAATTTGTGGTCAAAATCGAACTATTTGAAGTTTGACAAACTATGTAGAATAAAATAAAAATCTACAGTACCAAATGCACACAATATAAAAGTATACTTCGCGATTGTTCTAACAATATTGGTTTACGATTACAAATGTTGACATTATAATAACCTATATAAAAGTTGGTTAGCTTCTCGCTATCTGATGTGATCGGCTACTGTAGATGCACCAATTTATCTCTTGCTCCTTCAATAGTTACATGACACGTTTTCTTTTCTTGGATAGGCTGGCTGCTGTGATAAATTGATTGCTTTTCGTTTATTTTTTTCTGTGTGAATGGGCAACGGGTTACCGGCTGTTTTGCCGGTCATTCTGCTGCTCTTACTGCTGAGAGCCCGATTCCGTTTTTCCTTTGATCTGGTGCGGTTCAGTCAAAGCGGTGAAGGTACACAGTAATGCTCCACCATACAACAATAGAGCAGCTCCCGATTGGATTTTGCCACGAAGCCATGTCTCCCCGACACGTAATATCCAGACTCTTCTCACAATCTCCTTAGCCATCTAACCTCCGTGTCTAATCTCCGCCTCCGTCGCATCACAAGGGAGCTCCTCCTTGGCTGAGATTCTTCCTGAGAGTCACGCTCAGGGTTGTATTGGACAGATGGTCCTCTGCACGCGACTGCGCCCCCAGCCCCTCCACGAATGCCACCGAGGAAATCGTGCTCCAGGCAGTGGGAGGAGGGCTCTGCTGGTCGCGGAGTAGTGCGGGTTGGAGGTACCGGTGGTGGCGCCGCACTTCGGGGTCGATCCCGTGTCAATGGTGCCCCAATTGCGGGCGGGGTGGCCAAACCCTTTCTTCGCTCGAGCGGCATCCCAACGGAGGTGGAGGCGCCGGGAAGGGAGCCCCCCCGTCTTCAGGTTTTGCATCGGGGAAAGAGGAGGATTCGAAAGGTTTGGCGGCGACTGCGGGACGGATTTGTGAGATTGGACATAGCTGAAGAGGTTGCCCTCGACTACGTTTACGGTTGATGTCTGACTGTTCTCCGTTCTCCGTTTTCTGTTTTATCTGTGTTTTGTTAGTCCTGTTCGCTCGTGTGGTGATGCCCCTGGGGAGGCGGTGGCTGGTTGGTTCCAGCAGAGCTTGATCTTGATGATGCATGCGCTCTAGCGCCTCAAGGATGACGATTTCAGAACGGCTTGGGGCGATCAACCAAATCGGCGCGTGGGTCAGTGCTCGCTATTTATCTCCTCCTTATTTTCTCTTATCTCCGACCAAATTCGGGCGTACATGTGGAGTACTCTCCCGACCCCGTGCCTCTGGAGTCTGGACAACACTCCATCGTTGTTTGAATCATTGTCTTTATTGCAGGTCAGCTGTTTGATGAATTGATTCTTGGGCACCTAGAGGGCTGCTGTATGGCTTGACATGCTATCTATATAGCTATGTAGGTTAACTGATAAATTCCATAGTACAATATAATCGATACTAAATAACTATGTTGCACAATGTGTTCATCCCTTCAACCCTTCGGATCTAATGCGTTCCTAATATGTTTGTGTCTTATCCTTCTAAGTTAATGTTGATTGCTAATGCAGACACAAGGTAGAACATGGTTGCAGATCGAGTAGCACAGAAAGGTGTGGGTATGTTCTTCAGCCTCCATGTGGTGCCCTGAATAATCTAACAAGCTGCCCTGCCCCGCCCCCTCACAACGGCAAGCCGGACTGTTGTCGACGTGAGCCAGACAACTTGGATGCTGATGCAGACTACAGTTGAGGGTCATTCAAGAGCAGAGAGAGGAAACCGAGATCGGCTGCAGCCACCACAGACGGTCTGGTAATGTTCCCTTGCTGTACGCCATGTCCAGCTATCCTACGGTTTGATATTGTGAGTTTTTACCCTTGGGCTCTTCTTACTATTAGTAGACAATTAAAATCTGAGGCAACCATTATTGGTTAGAAGTTGCAGAAAACAGTCATGTTCTGCCTCGAGCAGCAAGCCAGGGGCAGGCTGCCTCAATTGAGACCCTACCTCATGTACTGCAGGTCAGATCTTGCACTCAAATAAATCATATGTGGGCTATGTACACTGAAGTTAATGTCAGGCCATGCTGTACAATGCTGACTTATTCTTGACTTGGTATTATCTTTCTATGAAGCAAAAGTTTGTAAGATATAGTGGTTTAGACTTAGATCCCTCCTTGGCAATGGATGAAAGGGTAGCCCTCCACGATGACGTAGATAGTTTATATGCAGGTTCGTCTCATGAGAGGAGTGTCTATCTGATTAAAACACAACACTCATGATGAATAAGACAATTTTAGTACCATTAGTGATTCAATTCCTGGCTTAAACTAACCATCCAACTGTTTATTCACCTATACTTCAAGAAACAGAACAATTAAATGGAATCTGTCTTTCAGCGGATATATTAGCATTTGAAAGGGCAAGCTGCTGTAGCCAATTGTCGGTCACGGAATGTAGTAAGAGGGGGCCAAATAATTACAGGGGTTAGGAGAAGCACATGTAGCAAATTGATAGTTCATTGCTTGCTGAAATATTACAAGGGCATTGCACATTTATATAAGCTACTTCCCGAACCAACTTAACATTTTAGCTAGCCAGACCCTGTGACCAGACTTACTTAGTACTCGAGCTAGCAGCTAGCCAACCACTGAACTGCAAAGGTGATGTCCAATTAACTTTGCCACTTTTCTTCTCTCGCCTTGGATTGTTCTTTCCCCTGTACGGTTCCACAACCCAAACAGATCGCATTATCTGTATAAATCATATGATTATGGTGACATTGTCAGTGAGTATGATTATGTAAGAAGGGCGTTGCAAGCCCTATGCTATGTGATTATGGTGACATTGTCAGTGAGTCTTTTGAGGTGACACAACTTTCTATTTAGACATGCTAGATCATGTTTCCCTGATTTACCAGTCCATATCTTCAACAAGTGAGTGAAAACTCACAAATTTGGAACTGCACGCATGTGGTGCTTCTCTTGTTTATAATTTGTGCTGGTTTTCTCATATTGCAAATTTTAGTGTCAATCAAATAAGACAAATATACCGCCGTTGTATTCTGATATGTATTTAGGATGAAACCAGTTTCACATTTATTGTCTACTGTGTTTCTGTTGCAATCACGACAACCAAGCACTGCCTTGGTGGCTTGAGCGTGCTATCCGCGTGATACCTACCTAACAACATATAACCAAGGGAAAGATCCTTCCCCCGTTGGTCAATGTTTTTTCTGTTGCAATCATATGTACTTCACTGGCGATGTTTGCTCTGTTTTTAGCTTTCTGAGACAACAAGTACCTTATTAAGTTGTCAAACTATGTTTAGTACTCATGTACTGCGAGTAACCAGGGATGTTTTGTCCAACGATTACTTTCTTTATTATTTGACAACACAACATATAGATTTGCATGCATTAAGAAGGTTATCTTCATGATTTGTATTAACTTCGAAATTAAACAAGATTAATATGTATGATCTGTCAATTGGATCTTCTCCGAGAGTTTAATCAATTCAGCTATGGATGCTGACTCAATCTTCAAAACCTAGGTAAATAAATCACCTCCCTTAAGGTCTTTTCTACTCTACTTTTCGCTATAGATATTAGTATATGCATATGTATTTTGGGTGTCTGTAGATAGTCTGCGTATTCTGTCTCTCCACATCGTTTTTATTTGTGTATTGATTCAGACGATGGCGAATTGTTTGCGGGATTAGCAAGACCTCCAATACTCATATGCAGGGATCTAGCTTAAGTAAAATCTAGACTAAGACGTATGTAAGTCATAACAATGTAGAATTAGTAGTAGTTAAATGCTACAGAAGTGCCTATGGTGATGGTCTATCTCGAGTTTCAGATATTTCTAAGATATTCAAAAATTTCCCTATAAATATAATTTGCAAAAGGAGAAGTTAGTGAACAAACCAGTGAACTACAACATGGTTCAATTTCCACGTTAGTAGAAAGTTGTGATTTTTTTTGCATTACATATTGTGCCAAGACATTTTATAGCATGTAGTAAAATAATAATAAATAGGAAGATGCACTTGATATCATGCCATAGTCGTCCGTAGAAAGTAAAGATAAAAGAAGGGGCAAATTTTACCTCCAGCTGGCCTGTTAAGCTTGAGCGCCTTAAAATAAATGTCAGACATGGCCTCAGCGTCAAGAATCATGCACTCATCAACGGGAGTGGCATTTTAAAGGTCAATCACACTATGAGATACTTTTGGTGAGGAGAAAACAGAAATCGTTAGCATCATGAGCGCATTCTAGGTGCTACTCCCTGGTCTTCGACATCAAAAGTGTCCCCATGTGAAGTCCTAAATCCTCTGTTCTAACTAGATTTTATTGCAAATAAATTAAAAATCAGACATTAAATTTTCAGACTGTTTTTTTTTTTTTTGTCTCAATGGGTATCTATCTAATTCGTTCATCTGCAGTCCTACAATATTATTTGAGGTATATACCGTGTCAGTCAAATGCAACCAGAGTTATAAAATTTCCATGTTTCATGTATACACTATAACAACCAAAGCACGTACCAATTGGGTAATATTTTTTTATTCATGTGCATTCTATATTATTTGCTCTATCTCTTTGCTCTAATAGCTTATACTAGATATTTACGTAAGGAATTATCGCCTGCTGCTGTTGCTCTCATGTTGTGCAGATGAGGTGAATATGGGGAGACAAGCCAAGATGCCCACCTTTTCATTGATCTGATCTATATTGGCTGATGTATGAACGTTTTTTTTTATTGATTTCTAGCAACTCAATATTTGTAAGTTCTCTATTCTTTCCATCTATAAATATATGCAGATTTTACCTTCTAAAGTACTCCACCTGTCCCATAACATAAGACATTATTACAACCGGTCAGCTCATATATTGGTTGTAGTAACGTCTTATCTATACCTAATAATAAAGGAGCTAAGGTTTTCGTGGTTTGGTCCGTACCCGTTTCTGTCGTCCGCCTGGTTCGTTCGTCCGCTCGTTCTAATTTCGTGTGGAAAGTATCTCACCGTACCGTATGTCTGGTCTGGTCTCCCGGCCCTCCTTCAAAAAAGAGTTCCAAAGAAGTGTATATAAACGCTTTGTTGATACACCGCTCGATCATCAGGGTATCCATCAAATTTGGCTGGCGAATCGCGATCCGATCGAGGCCTATGACAGTTGCGCCGCCGATCGAATTCGGAAGTTACGGAGAGAGTAGTACACGGCTAGGTTTTGTGGCCCATCGTCGGCGTTCTGCCGATCTTGAGATGAGATGCCGCCGCACCTTCCCACGTCGGCGTACTTCTTCATCTGTCCTAGCGACGTCTGCTTGATCACGTCGGCGAAGCACGAGGTGACGACGAGGATGTTGAGTGCGCTTTCATGCCGCCCCACGCAGTTTGACGCCTGACCGACATATAGGTAGGAGGAGGCGGGTTCCACCACGGCAGCGCAGCTTTTCTCCAAGACTTCCTGGCAGAGAAGGCGGCTGAGGTGATGCACATGGCCTCCACTGCCGGCATAGATCAGGGCTAGCCGCTGCCACGGGATCGAGACGGCGCCACGCCTGCAGCCATGTGTAGCTAGCGAGCCCTCAAGGTTCCTGTCTTCGTGGATCGGCATCACCTTCTCCCTATGATTTTTGCAGAGATCACTTGGAAGCATGGTGCAGGTGTAAGACGATTTTTTCTTCGTACTGTATATCTCTATAGTCTGTAGAGCGCTTCAAATTCAGTTCTAATGATCGTGTCCAGGCACTAGCTGCGTGAAGCGACTCTCCACTGCGTTCGATCGAGAGCCTCGGCCGTGGATCGTTCGAGGTTCCCAAGGAGGCAATCAGGGGATCAACTCCAGTGGCTGATCAAAGTAATAGACCAGGTGCATCATCTACTTGACTGTCCAATGCACAAGACCGGTTGCTTTGTGTATAGCGTATTAATCGGTTGCTCTACTGACACTGGGAGCTGCCTCCTGATTAGCCTTGCGCTACAACAGCCGACACTTCCTGGTGCTCACCTTAGTCGCGGAGGACACATTATCCACGACACTGCTAAATCACCGGTAATGGTTCTATGATTTACCTTCAAAGCTAATTGGATTCCATATGGGCGTGATCTCAGAGTTTGCACCGATGGTAAAGGAAAACAACACATCTTTCCAGATATGAGCTCCAAAACATATACTATGCATCTGGATTCTGCAGTTTGGAAGAAACCATAGACGGGATGGACAAAAATTTAAATCGGCAGCTGATTTGTTCATGTCGCTGGACAAGCTGGTAGTGGTGGATGTCTCTACCTGCTTAATCTGGAGGGCGTCGCTGGCACGGCCTAAAGAATCTGAATTTGCTGCAGCTATTCATGGCCTCTATGCAGTCGAGTTAGAGGCTGATTGTGCTGCTTCTTCATGTGAAGAACTGAATATATTTCTGAATGTATAAGTTACGTCAAAAATATAAGTTTCAGGTATGCGTCCGGACAAAATGTTGCTTTCCTTCTTACAACCCCTATGCAATTATTTTTTTCTAGATACTGTGATCATTGTTCTTTGGAAGCGTCTAAATTCTTACCCTATGGATAATTAATTATTGGCTAGCTTAATTACATGTTGCTTTCCGGTTAGATGTGCCATTTTCTCATTGACATTTATTGCTATAATTGTTTTGAACTCTAGATAAAAATATAATAGTGTTGCTCCTTTGAGCTCAATTTCTTGATTTTTTTTATTAATCATTGACCTTTGTTCCATGACACCAAGGGTAGATCAGACACGGGATGTTACCACCATTATAACAAAGTCCGTGGTATTATAAGTCGATGAAGCGGTGGTCTCGCAGACTCATATTATCATGATTTGTCATGTTTGTCGTGAATAGAAAAAAATATGCCCACCTTCATCGATGGTGGAACATATGAAAAGAGTAGTCACAAATGATTCGCTCGAGCGTTTTTTTTTTTGTTTCCCGGTGCAACACATGGGTATTTTTCCTATATTATTAGATGGAGGGAGTAGTTTTTCAAAAACGCATTCCTACGGAGTCTGGTTTGCCTCTTTGCTTTGAAATAAGCTTGCCGCCAGTTGCAGGTCTCCAACAACAAATATTAGAAGCGTTGCAAGGAAATGGGAAACTCTGAAAATAAGAAGGCATGCCAACCTGATGTTGTTACACAGAGCTTGCCGAGAAGATGATTCTGCTGATAAAGCTCAAATGGAGATATAGTTGACATGTTTCTCTTGCAGACTTATGTAGCTCAATTTCTCTGAGTCATATTTGACTACTTGGGTGAATATTTTGTGGCTCAAATGGTTAGAGAGACATAATGACTGTTGATAACCTGTATTTGTTTTATCCTACTTCAGACGACGCCACAAAAATTATATAGTGAGATATATTCTCTCCTTCACACATGGAAACACTCCAAACTAGAGTTTAAGGATACAGCTATAAGAATTCACACAACGGGCACGGCGTGCCGTCGCGCCAAAGCTTTCTAGTCCCTTTCAATATAGTTGGTCATAACTTTAACAAGTTTACGTTTTACCAATAATTATATGCATACTATTTTAGGAATCAGGAAGTAGTTTGCATCTGGCTCGGTATAAACTTATAATATTGGCGCATAAAAGCACCAAATTCAAACTTATGGGGCCCCAAAATTTTGGGGGGTGTTGTATGCCGACCTAATCGGCGCATACCAGGCGCCGCACACCCCCCAGCCGGGTTGTTGGGCCGGCCCAACATTACCAGTCCTTTTATTTTATTTATTTTTTTGCTTTTTTGTTTTTCTGTTCTATTTTTCTTTTTACGTTTTTTAAAAGCTGATTCTTTTTGAAACCGATTTTTCTTTAAAATCTGGAATTTTAAAATTTTAGTTTTTTCTGAAATTTAAATATTTTCAAAATTGGAACATTTTCGAAAATGATTTTTTTTTCATTTTTTTGATTTTTTTGAAATTTGATCATTTTTCGAATTTGAACATTTTTTTGACATTGAACATTTTTTCAGATTTTTTATTTTTTGTTCCTAATTTGAACATTTTTGAATATGAACATATTTTAAATTTGAACATTTTTTAAAATTTTGAACATTTTTCACGTTCGAACGATTTTCAAATTTAAACGGTTTTCAGATTTGAACATTTTTTAATTTAAACATTTTTTCAATTTGAACAATTTTTAAAATAATAAAGTTTTCAAATCTGAAAAATAAATATAAACAAAACCGAGAAGTGAAAAAACAGAAAAGAAAAATAGAAAAAGGAAATAGAAAAAGAAAAAGAAAAAAAAGAGAAAAAAACGGAAAAAGCCTGCATGCGCCAGGCCCACACCCGCGCGGGGTGTGTGCTGGTCGGTGTATAGGTTTCAAAAATTTCGGGGCCCTGTGTGGTTGTGTGTTCCCACACTGGCCGTAGATCTATGGGATCGGGCCTGCTTTGCCTGGCGGAATCCAAGGACCGGCAAGGCCCAGGGCCAGTTATGGCCTGATGGGCCTTATCCGTGAAATGTCGTTATATCGTGCACACTTGTTAGCATGCACGGTTTCAGCATCGTAGCATGATACCTTCCGTCGAGCACCTTCCATACTACCAAAGCATGCATCACGTCCCTTCAGGGACATCCGATAAAATTGGAAGCATGCATCACCGAATCGTCCTCAGCACGCGCGCCCAGTCTACAGTGGTGGTGCGAACCGCTGGCTGAGAAAGCATATTGCTGCTTGCAGCATGTCGTGAAAGGAAAACCAGAGCCAGATGTCCGGTGTTCCTTCTTCCACTGCATGTCTTCAGTTAACCCATTCAAAATTTTTTTGCCTGCAACTGTATACTTTGCGCGCTCTGTCACTCCAAAAATAGGGGCAGCGCATGGTAACCGCACGAGCCAACGTTCCAGCCACTCGCTCGTTCCCGATCGCAGTAGCAATCAACAACCCATGATCATTGGTATCGATCTACACAATTAACATCTTGTGTGGTGATCGATCTTGTTCATCTTCTTTATCGTCGATCGATCGAGGTGCCACTGGCCTGTTGTAGCGGTTGATGCTCGCGGCGGGTTACGTCGATGGCGGCGAGCTACGCGTGCCGGCGTCCCTGCGAGTCTTGTAGCACGAGGGCGATGGCGGGAAGTGTCGTCGGCCAGCCGGTGGCGCCGGGGCAAAGGGTGACGATCCTCACCATTGACGGTGGCGGCATCCGGGGCCTCATCCCAGGCACCATCCTTGCCTTCCTCGAAGCCAGGCTGCAGGAGCTGGACGGGCCGGACGTGCGCCTGGCGGACTACTTCGACTGCATCGCTGGGACGAGCACCGGCGGGCTCATCACCGCCATGATCACCGCGCCCGGCAAGCACAGGCGCCCGCTCTTCGCGGCCAAGGACATCAATCGCTTCTACCTCGAGAACGGCCCATACATTTTCCCCCAAAGGCGAGTCTCTCCATGGATTACTGTTTCGTGGACGAAAACGTACAGACGATCTCGTCATGCTGACTGAACTAGTGATTGATTGATGGGTCGTTGGTTGTGTCAGGAGGAGCGCGCTCGCGGCTGTGATCGCGTCGCTGCGGCGGCCGCGGTACAGCGGCAAGTACCTGCGCCGCAAGATCAGGGACATGTTGGGTGACACGAGGATCTGCGACACGCTCACCGACGTCGTCATCCCCACCTTCGATGTCAAGCTCCTCCAGCCCATCATCTTCTCCACATATGACGTACGTATGCTAATTTAAGTTTCGACGACTCATGATCATGATCCGATCGATTCGATCGTCAATCCTGGATCAGAAGTTCAAAACTGGCATCTGGGTAAAAACGTGGATCATGATGCAGGCCAGGAGCATGCCCCTGAAGAACGCGCTGCTAGCCGATGTCTGCATCAGCACATCCGCCGCTCCGACCTACCTCCCCGCCTACTACTTCCAGACCGCAGACGACAACGGCAAGACGCGCGAGTACAACCTCATCGACGGCGGTGTCGCGGCCAACAATCCGGTACGTAGCTAAATGTCCCTATGTCAGATGTTCAGTACATGGTGCCTTGCCTGAGCGCAAATGCGTTACCAGCTGATCACTAATTAAATTGTTTGATTGTGCGCGTGAGAGCTGCAGACGATGGTTACGATGACCCAGATCACCAAGAAGATGATTTGCAAGGACAGGGAGGAGCTGTACCCGGTGAAACCGTCGGACTGCGGCAAGTTCCTCGTGCTGTCCATCGGGACGGGGTCGACGTCCGACCAGGGGCTGTACACGGCGGAGCAGTGCTCCCGGTGGGGCATCATCCGGTGGCTACGCAACAAGGGCATGGCACCCATCATCGACATCTTCATGGCGGCCAGCTCGGACCTCGTGGACATCCACGCCGCCGTGCTCTTCCAGTCGCTGCACAGCGACGGCAACTACCTCCGCATCCAGGACAACTCGCTCCGGGGTCCGGCGGCCACGGTGGACGCGGCGACGCCCGAGAACATGAGGGAGCTCGTCAGGATCGGCGAGCGGATGCTGGCTCAGCGTGTGTCGAGGGTGAACGTGGAGACGGGGAGGTACGAGGAGGTGCAGGGTGCCGGGAGCAACGCCGACGCGCTTGCCGGGTTCGCCAGGCAGCTCTCCGAAGAGAGGAAGACCAGGTTCGGGCGCCGGCGCAGGAGTACCATGCGTGGGGCTGGCTGTTCGAGATCCAGCTGCTGATCTTGTAAGTTTTTTATGTGTGCCAACGTCTCAGCAATCGATGTACAGATAGATCTTTTTTTGTTTTTTTGCGGGATCAACACCGGTGTTGTCCTGTTAGTGATGATTGATTAAAATTTAAACGCCATCTTTTTACTAGCTAGGGAGCCGAAGCTATATTGCTCATACATGGTTAGGCTTATTATCTCCACTGTCTAACCGCGTCTGTTAGCCCTTGAAGGCGTTCTTAGACGCTAACTTTTTGGTGAAAAAAATTACTCCCTCCGGATCCAAATTTACTAACTCGTAAAATGTTGCATAAAATCTGTATAAACTCATAATGGTTAACTCTATTCTTTCTTTCTTGCCTATGTTTTATCTATATGCTCTTTAAAAGTGTACCAATAGGTAATTGCTGAAGTGGATAAATATAGAAGGCACAGAGACAAAGATTTGCAAAAGAAAAAAAAACCCACTTGCAGCTTGGGAGCTTGTCTGCAGGCCAAAGCTAATTTGCCCTGGGTAAAGATGTCTTGGGAACTTTATTACTCCTCATCTCTGCCTCCTGCCAGAACAAGAGAGGTCTCTTTTTGGTGGAGAGACTATTTGAAATTGTTGCCCAGATTCAAGGATATAGCACAGTGTGATTTTGTCCAAGGAAATTCCATTTTACTCTGGCAAGATAAATGGTCTGGCCCCCCTCTGAAAGATACTTGGCCACATATCTATTGCTTTTGTAAAGAAGAAGGCATTTCCCTTAAGCAAGTTTACTTGTGCCACATGCCTCTGATCTTTTCTTCCTTCCACTCTCTGAGGAAGGTTTGGTGCAGTTCCATCTCTTTCAGACTTTGCTGCTAAATCTTAAGCCAGCTATAGGTACATATACCTGGACAGTGATGGGTAATGTGCTGACCACAAAGGTCTCATCTGTTTATAGTTCCTTAATGGATTTTGGGGGCACAATTCCTGCTTTTAAATGGCTATGGCACAAAGCAAAAGCACAAAGTTTTCTTCTGGCTGCTGATTCATACTAGACTGAATACTAGAGCAATGCTTTAAAGAAAGAATTTCTTTATGGATAATTACACATGCATCATGTGTGATCATGCTGAGCTGGAATCTAGAAATCATCTTTTCTTCTACTGTCCATTTGCTAAGCTATGCTTGCAATATCTCTGCCTCTCTTGGACACCTCCTCATCAGCAGGATATTCAGAATATTATTACTAGCCTGAAGCATGAATTAAAAGTGCTTTTCTTCATGGAATTGATCATCCTGACTACATGGGCTATTTGGCTGATCAGGAATGATTTCATTTTCAAGGGTAGTACCCCAAACCTATACAGATGCAGGAAGATTTTTAAGGAGGAATTGGCTCTTCTTGTTCATAAGGCTACTAGGAAGTCTTATTTAGGGCTCAAAGCTTGGGTGGAGAGATTTAGATAATTCGGTACCCTATTTCCTCTTTCTCTTTTCTTTAGGCTTATGGCCTTTTAGATAGCATTTTGTTGTTTCTTTCCTCTAGCAATAGCCTTTTGTACAGTATTACTTTTTGAAAATTGTAAATATACAAAGTTGGTTGATTTGCCTAGAAAAAATGCATCAACTACTAGTTTGGATCAAGGGGAGAATCTTTCTTTGCAGGGAAAAAATTCCAGTCCTTTTTAACATAACACAACAATCTTGGAATCTTCTTTTAGGGATTTTTTGATTCATAGGATTGGTATAGAAATGGTGTAGGATTGAGATCCTATAGGAATTTTTTCTACACTGGTTGTTTTGATTTATATGAACATATCCTATAGGAGTCCTGTAGTGCAAATTCAATAGGAATAAGCATTAGGTCCTTCCTCAAGGAAAAATTCCTTTGGCACAATCAAAAACAACTTAATGACTCATCTTCCTATAGGATTTTAACTAGCCATGACATCCCAATCCAATGCTTTCCTATTCCTATGATTTTCCTATCCCATGAATCAAAGGAGGCCTTAGAATTTGTTGCTTTGCCATTTGGTTGCCTTTCATTAGATTCCCTTTTCTTTTTGAGGATGCCCTCCATTGGATTCCTGTTGCGCCCGGAGTACCATTTGCCTAAGATTATCGGCCCAATTACTCAAAGGCTTCCATTAGCTGTACAAGACTAGATACAAAGACAACAGAAAAGGCGGGTGACCGGGTAGAAAACAAATAGTCGCCTTTAATATTGATCGGTTTATTTAAATAGGAAAATTCAGATCCTCCAATTTGCATCCTATAGCCCTCGCACTACTAGGAAAAGGATTAGCCGTAAGATGGGCGTCAGTGGTGCACCACAGAAGCAGTGCGCCACTACTACTTAGTAGTGGCGCACCAAAAAATGGTGCTCCAATGGTAAAAATATAGCAGCGGCGCACTGCTTAAGGGGTGCGCCATCCCTAAAGGGCGACCAGAGCCCACCTCCCTCCCCAACTTAGTAATGGCGCACTGCAGAGTGGTGCACCATTGCTATCTTGACTAGCTATGGCGCACTGCTATGTGGTGCGCCACTGCTAATAGGTGGGCCAGGGGCTTCTACAGGTAAGAACCTTAGCAATGGCGCACTAGGTTGGGGTGCGCCACTACTAGCACCCAAACTACTAAGTGGTGCGCCACTGCTAACCTGGCACCAACCACCACTTAGTAGTTTGGGTGCTGGTGCCAGGTTAGCCATTTCCCAAGTGACCAATGCTTCTTCATTACCGACCCGCAAAATCCCAGCCGTGTTGTCATGAGGAGAGGCAAAAGGAGCATCATCGGAATGGATGGAGCCGCCAACGAGCTAGACTGCGACCAGTACGGCGACCTGAAAATGGAAGATGACGATGACGATGAAGCACCATGCACAACAAGAAGAAGCAGGACCACCCTACCTAATAAAGGTCGTTCAAGAGAAGAAGTCAAGGAGTTCCGTAGCTAAATTATTCAACTGCGAGAAAGAAGGGAAAGAAGATTGTGAAAAGATAATTATGTATCATTTTTCGTATGAATAATGGATGTCATATTGTTAATCTACACATTATACCAATCAAAATAGACATATAATTTAAATTTTTGGATATTTCTAGATTCTTTTAAATATTCTACATAATTATAATTATTTATGCCTTTTATTTTTGTGTATTCTGCTATTTATTACTGGGTTAAATCATTTTTTTAAAAGGTAAGAAAATTGGGTCCGCTAGGGTTCAAACCTGGCCGGCAAGGGTAAACCAAATAGGGGACATATAGCTAGCCAGTGCGGTCAATGCGGATCTTGTTAACTGTACGAGCCGAGTTGATTTTGACCCTACCCTAAAGAGGCAGTGCCTAGGGGGGGGGGGGGTGGGGGGTCAGGGACTTAGGCAAATCCACCCCGTCATTCCCCTTTGATTCATCACTGTGGCCAGATCCCCTCGACCCCCTCCTCCCACCGGCAGCAAGAACCCCTCGACTTCGATCCCCCTCCTCCCACCGGTGGCCTCTCCCCCTCGATTTACCCTGGGCGACCGCCTCTACCACATCATCTGCGACCTCTTCCTCGACCTCGCCGCAGAGGAGCAGCACCTCGTCTGAGACCTCGTCCCCAAACTCGCCGCGGAGAAGCAGCACACCACGCGCGTGTCGTGGAGCAGCAGCAGGAGAAGCACGCCCCGTCGCCGCCGCATCCTTCCAAGGTAGCCAGTGTCGCGGATGCCCCTCCTCCTCCTGCTGCTCGGTGTTAACTGCTTGCTGCTGCTGCTAGGTCCCTAGGTTGCTTGCTCCTGCTGCTCCCCTCCTCTGTAATTGCTCAAGTACTCTGCAAATGCAATATTTGGGTGATGTTCCTTCACTTACAGTTTAATTAACATGTAGCAAAATGCAATATTTGGGTGATGTTCCTTCACTTACAAGGAATTTATAATATGCACACTACTAGTATTGCAGTAATATTCAGCTAAATCCTAATTCAACTAAAATGCAAGTTAATTCAACTAAAAGATGCTTCCCCTTGAAGTAGTTATTTGCTTGCTTGCTTGATGATGTTGTTCCACAATGTTGTTGCTTGCTTGCTGATGTTGTTCTGGGTATCTGTTGCTTGTTGTTGCTACACTAGCTATTGCATGCTACTGGTAGCTTGTTGCTGCTAGTTGCTGCTGTTGGTAGCTTGCTGCTGCTACTAGCTACTGCATGCTCTAGCTGCTGCAAGAAAGAAGAAAGCAGAAATACTGAAGATAAGAGAAAATTAAAATACTTAAAACTAGACATAAGGATTTAAGTTAACAACAAACAAACTGATGATTACCTGGAGTAGCAACAACGGCATGTCTTTCTTGGAAACAACAGACTGAATACTCTATCATATATTAAACAATATGGAACATCTGTAGTGTTGCTGCTAGCTGCTTGCTAGCTTGCTATTGCTAGGTTACTTGCTAGCTTGCTGCTGCTAGATGTTGCTGCTAACATATTCTCTGAATAATACCATTCATAGATAAATTTGACAGTATATATAATTTGCAGTACCATTACCAATTTGGTATGCTAGCTTGTTCAATTTTTTATGAAAAATGATGGTCTGGTTTTTTATGGAACCTGATGTATATGTGTAGTGAGGTTTTTTATGGAACCTGATTTATATGGGCAGAACGTGAGGTTTTTTATGAAACCTGATGTATATGGTCTAGTTTTGTTTATGAAACCTGATGTACATGGGACCTTTGCTGCTGAAATGAGCTATATATGGTGTATATGTGGTGTCCTATGCATGGTTTTAGGTATTTTCTTGTGCAGGGATCAAATGAGTTGCCCATTATCATCGAAATGTTGATTCATTTCCATTTTGGCGAAAATGGTGCACTCATATGTCCATAATTTAGCAAAAGTCATGCCTAATTTTTCTGTGATTTGTTCCGCTAGCTATATGCATTTTTTCCTATTTAGTGCGAACATGGCCGACAACGCTGAGGCCGGCGGCAGCAAGCCATTCTGGATGCTGTCCGCTGAAATGGAGGAGAGGGAGTCACAACCTCGCCGAGACGACGGAGGGGATGATGACGATGATCCCGAGTACAGAACCGATGGTGATGGTAATGCCGAGGATGACACCAGCGATGGTGATGCCGAGGAGGACAACACGGATGGCGGCAAACACACAGACAGCGGCCAACTGAAGAGGCAACGGAAGGAGCATCGCCCGAATATGCTCGACACCATGAAGCAGGCAATCACCGAAGTGAGCGCCAATGGGCATCCAACGCTGCCCCCTGAATTAGTCAAAGGGTACGCGTCACAACTCGGGTGCATCTTCCGGAGCACCGTCTCGATCAACACCGAGAACCTCAGGCATCCTAACCGAGCGAATTTGCGCTCCCTCCTCTTCACGAAACTGCACGAATGATACCCGTTGCCGGTTGACTGCTCAGATAAACGTCTCGGGCGGAATAAAGTGCACAATGCCGCCCTCACGAAGATGAGCACCGCCCTCGCTAGTTGGAGGAACCGAGTGAAGAAAATGATTCAGAAAGGTGATAGTTACGAGAATATCAAGGAGACAAATTATTCGATCACCGAGTAAGACTACAATGATTCCAAGATCAAGTGCGAGAGCGAGTCAACCTCGGATTCTAGTCAGTGGGGGAAGGACATGTGGAAACTGAACTTAGGCACCCACAAACTTGGTCCTGGCGGATTTAGGGTGGCGCAACTGAAATGGGATGCCGAGGATGAGGAGCATTTGAGGAACGGCCTCGAACCCCTCTTTGTAAAATACAAAGACAAGCAAACCAGGAACTATCTCAGGGCCCGGTATGGTATTGACCCGAAAACAAAGGAGATTGTAAGGGTATATTGCCCCTGTGTGTGGTTTTGGTAATCAATGACAACCCCTATGGACTAATGTTTTCATTGAGTTTATATGAAGGAATATTCCATAGGTACTACTTGTATTCCATGTGTTGGATTCAAGTATGGATGCCACGAAGATAAAGATACACCTTGTGCATTGGCATAAAGATCATCGATCAAGATAGTATGATAGAGCATGAGAAGATACAAGGTTGACCAATACAAAGAGTGAAGAATAGATTCAAGTTTGCTCAACCCATGAAGCATGAAGAATGTGCCACGTGAAGTCACGTGGTATGCCCATGAGTGGATGACGGCAAGTTGTGATCGTCATCAAGGTTGAGTTGGGCAAGTTCAAGTTGAGCATTTCGAGAGGATCATATGCTTGATGCTTGCCGTCCATTTGATGATAATGGACATGTGAAGATGTACAACAATGGAGCTTTCCCATCATATTGTATGTGGGAGCATTTGTGAGTCTTCACGAAGTAACGATGATCAAGTAAGGCATTCCGGCTTGAGTGGAGCTTGAAGAGCTATCATCAAGATCAAGCGGGATGTGCAAGGCAATGGTATGGCCTTTCTAGGTTTTCCTTTTACCGGTCTCAAGGTGGTTGTTGGGAGATCGGATTATAGGATAGATAGCCGCACTATCGAGAGGGGCTTTCGGTTGGGTAACTTAATCACATCGTCTTAGGGAGCTCAACCCTTTGCATGCTTTGCATTCCATAAATCTTGTTGCTTGGTGTTTCTCTGTGTGAGGTTCTTGAGCTTGTTGCTAGCTTTACAACAAGCCCAAGTTCATCGAAAACGGAATCCATATGGATCTTCTATTGCGTTTTCGAGCTTGGAGGTTTTACCGGTGTTTCATTTATAGATAAGTCAAAACATTCATCTTATGGTTTTTACTCTGTGGGTGGACAATTATGTTTCTATGCATAAAGTTGTAGGGCTTGTTGTCCTGATTCCAACAAGCCCAAGATCATCGAAATCGGAGTCCGGACGCAAAAGTTATCATGGTTTTTGTAAAACATGTTTTCATGATTGGCCCGGTGCCTCGCCCGGCGTGACCGGCCGTCCCACCGGATGGCCCGGTTTAACCCGGCCCCTGGACTGGTGCCAACCGGGACATGTACTGTAAGTCCCCGATCCGCCCGGTCACGGCCCGGCCTCAGGTCCGGTTTGGACCAGGCGGCCCGGTCTGTGGCCCGGTCGGACCGGCTCTCACGCCAGGCATCCCGGTGCCTGGCCTGGTCGACCAGCTCTCACGCCAGGCGTCCCAGTGCCTGGCCCAGTCGACCAGCTCTCACGCCAGGCAGCCCGGTCTGTGGCCCGGTCGACAAGCTCCCACGCCAGGCGTCCCGGTCCCTGGCCCGGTTGACCAGGCTGCTGACCAGGCTGCACGAAAAACTTCCAGATCTGCCCCAAACGGTCATATTTCGTTTGGCTATAAAAGGGGCTTATTCCCCAACATTTTTCTAGGGTTCTAGAGCACGTTTTTTTACCACCATTGTTGAACCTCTTGAGCTTTCTTCGTCTCCCTTCCCTCCCATGATTCTTGCTCATTCTTGAGGGATCTAAGAGAGGAGATCTAGATCTACAACCTCCACCAATCCATTTCTCCTCTAAGTGAGGGAAACTCTTGGGATCTAGATCTTGGAGTCTTTTGTTGACTTTCCCCATTGTTCTTCCTCTCCAATCTCATCCTAGAATTTGTTGCTTGGGTGGGATTTGAGTGTGATGGACTTGAACATCTCTAGTGTTCTTGCTTTGCATCATTGCATAGTGTTGAGCTCTCCACCACGATTAGTTCGAGTGAGAGACCGTGAGCTTGTTACTCTTGGAGGGAGACCTCCTAGTTGGCTTGGTTGGTGCCCCGGTGATCTCTTCGTGGAAGATTGTGAAGGGGCCCGGGCTTCTCCTTCGTGGAGCTTGTGAAGTGGTTGTGGAGCTTGCCATCTCCGGAGCGGAGGAAAAGCTAACCATAAGGAAAGGGCCATTATCCTTCGTGAGTGTGGTTCGGAGAATAGGGTGAGCCTTCGTGACGCGGGGAATCCTTTGTGGGACCTCCACTCCTCCAAACGTGACGTACCTTCTTGCAAAGGAAGGGAACACGGGAATACATCCTCGTCTTCGTGTGCCTCGGTTATTTCTATACCCGAGCTCTCTTTCCTTGTGATAGCCATCGTGTTTGAAGTACATATATCTTGCTATCACTTGTGCTACATATATCTTGTGCCTATCTTGCTTAGCTCTATTTGCTATTGTTACACTTAGTTGAGCTTAGCATACACTACAAGAAAAGTTGCCATGGCCGACGAAGTTGAAGTCGCGCCGTGGTTGCTGGTGTACCATGGCCGACGATTTTGGGTCTGTCCGTTGTGCATGTCAAAACGTTTTTTTTCTCGTTTTTGAGGCCACCTAGCCCGACGAAACCGGCCAAAACGTTGCGTATGGTGGCCCGAGACGTGGTGCATCTCGAATCCTCGGGTTCGCCGGCCGAGTCAACGCAAATCCGCACCGCCGAGGGATGTAGGGCCCAGATGGCAGCCTCTCTGGCATTGTTTTTTTTCTCGATCGCGCCATCTCGTTCAACGCTCTCCGATCGAGCCGTTTACGATGCAGGATCATGGGTCCCGCATGTCATCCTCTATGAACCAAAATTCTTTCTATTCTTGGATTTTTTTGACCCCCTGATTTCTGGCTACTTCCTTTTTCTTTTGATCCCTTGCCGCCTTGGAAACGTTGATACCGCCGCTGCTAATTGGGACCCGCATGTCATCCTCTATGAGCAATCAACTTTCTTTTCTTGGAGTTTTTTTTGGCACCTCAAATTTGGTCACTTGCCTTTTTCTTTCGATCCCCTGCCGCCTCTCAAACGGTGATACCGCTGCTGCTAAATGGGACCCGCATGTCATCCTCTATGTACTATAAAACTTTCTTTTCTTGGATTTTTTTGGCACCTCATATTTGGTCACTTACCTTTTTCTTTCGATCCCCTGCCGCCTCTCAAACGGTGAGACCGCTGCTGCTAAATGGGACCCGCATGTCGTCCTCTATGTACTATAAAACTTTCTTTTCTAGGATTTTTTTTGGAACCTCATATTTGGTCACTTGCCTTTTTCTTTCGATCCCGTGCAGCCTCTCAAACGGTGATACCGCTGCTGCTAAATGGGACCCGCATGTCATCCTCTATGTACAATCAAGTTTCTTTTCTTGAATTATTTTTGGCTCCTGATATTTGGTCACTTGCATTTTTCTTTCGATCTCATGCCACGTTGAGGACCCTGCAGGCTCATGGGACCCGCATGTCATCCTCTATGTACAATAAATTTCTTTTCTTGGATTATTTTTGGCTCCTGATATTTGGTCACTTGCCTTTTTCTTTCGATCCCGTGCAGCCTCTCAAACGGTGATACCGCTGCTGCTAAATGGGACCCGCATGTCATCCTCTATGTACACTCAAGTTTCTTTTCTTGAATTTTTGGCTCCTGATATTTGGTCACTTGCCTTTTTCTTTCGATCTCATGCCACGTTTGAAACGTTGAGGAACCTGCTGGCTCATGGGACCCGCATGTCATCCTCTATGTGCTATAAAAGTTTATTTTCTTGGGTTTTTTTTTCACCCTCTGATTTTTGGCTATTTCCTTTTCCTTTTGATCCCCTGCCGCCTTGGAAACGTTGAGTAAGCTGCTGACTCATGGGACCCGCATGTCATCCTCTATGTACAATCAACTTTCTTTTTCTTTTGATCTCAAGCCGCATTTGAAACGTTGAGACCACTGCTGCTAATTGGGACCCGCATGTCATCCTCTATGTACAATAAAGTTTTTTTTTGGATTATCTTTGGCTCCTGATATTTTGTCACTTGCCTTTTTCTTTCGATCTCATGCCGCCTTTGAAATGTTGAGTAAGCTGCTGGCTCATGGGTCCCGCATGTCATCCTCTACGAACAATAAAAGTTTCCTTTCTTGGAGTTATTTTTGACCCCTAATTTCTGGCTATTTGCCTTTTTCTTTTGATCTCCTGCCCCCTTTGAAACGATGAGGACACTGTTGGCAGGTCGGTCCCACATGTCATCCTCTGTGAACAATAAAAGTTTCCTTTGATGGATTTATTTTGAACCCCTAATTAATTTCGGGATATTTCCTTTTTTCCTTTGATCCCCTACCGCCTTGGAATCGTTGAGGATGCTGTTGACCACCAAAACCCACCGACGAGTAGCGACGGGCAACACAAAGAGCCGGGAGGCTCCCAGGACTGCTGGTGGGCCCTGGTCCCTCGGGCGACGGCCCGCAAAGATCCGGCACGCACGTCCGATGCTGGTGCAAGGGCGTGCCACCTGACCTATACCTGGTCAGGAAGGTGATGGATCGCTTCGACTAGTTTCCTATATGGCATACATGTAAACATTAAATACGAGCCTCGATCGGCTCTCAGGTTGTCCTGTGAATCGGCTCAAGGAGCCGATCCACCCATGATTCGTATGAGATCTACGATGACATGGTGGTCCTGCTTGATCAATATTAAGTTAAAACGATCTACGACGATCTAGGGTTTTCACCACATAACCGGAACGTCCTACACGTAATTGAGCCTGGCAAACACGAAAGATGATAATAAACCAGTCCTAGACAAGGCCTAAAAACCAACGTGGAGTTGATTCCCGGAACATCTTCTCTAGGACTAGCAAACTATACCTTACGTGCTACTGGATCCTTCAACCCGTTTGCAAGGCCTAACTATGCAGATATCAAACTAATCCTTGAAGAACAAGGAGCAATCGTAATGGATCGAATCTACTAAACAATGATTAAGCAAGGTGCCACCCTTGCACCTAAGATCGGTACAAGGGTGGCTAGATATCTAGGGGTAGCAAGACTAATCAAATACATCGAGAACTTACCGATGCTAACCCTAACATATCCATGATAACGGTGTTGCTCGCCATCAAAAAGGCTTCAGTACGAGCAACACATGAATAACGAATAAACAAGATTCTGCCTAGAACGCAAGATGCGATCTAGGCAGCATAGCGCTTACCCGGAAGAAACCCTCGAAACAAGGGGTGGCGATGCGCCTAGATTGGTTTGTTGTGAACATGATCGTCTTCTTTCTCAATAACCCTAGATACATATTTATAGTCCGTAGACTTTCTAACTTGGGAATAATCCCAACCGTGTACGAGCTAAACTCTATCTTTTAATCCTAACCGACACGTATCCTACTATATTTACAGATACACGGGCAATTTAGCCCAAACTCTTTATACAAGGCCGATTCATGAACATTTTCTACGTATATTTGTTAAGCCCATCTCAATCACGGCCCACCTCTGATTTGGTTAAAATCTGGTGATAACAGATGCTGCTTCCTCATGGGTCCCGCATGTCATCCTCTCATAACGGTAAATATTTCTTTTCTTGGATTTTGTTGACCAAACGATTTTTGGCTTATTTTTTCTTTCGATCTCCTGCAGCCTTTAAAACGTTCAGGGCGCTGCTGGCTCACGGGTCCCACATGTCAACCTCTATGAACAATAAACGCTGAGGATGCTGCTGCCTCATGGGTCCCGCATGTCATCCTCTCAGAACGAAAATGTTTCTTTTCTTGGATTTTTTACCAACAGATTTTTGGTTTATTTTTTCTTTTCATCCCCTGCCGCCTTTAAAACATTGACGACGCTGCTGGCTCATGGGTCCCCGATGTCAGCCTCCCCGTACAAGAAACATGTGATATCTTGATTATTTTGCAGACAATAAACATTGTATTTCGCTCTGAGCTATTGCAAACGGATAAATTAAATCTTTATTTTTACATAAACAAACTTATATGTTGAATCTCCTTGTTTTGTGTTTTTGCGAAGCATAGGACTTTCCTATTTTTTTTAGAAAAATCCGAACTTTCCTGTTTTGGAGTGGGCTGAAATTGTACGAGTCAAAAGGCCCAGCAGGATAGTTCGAAGGCCCAGATGTCCAGATGCAGCCCAATTGAAATCTTTCTTTTCTTGGATTTTTTTTCACCCCCTGATTTCTGGCTACTTCATTTTTCTTTTGGTCCTGTGCCGCCTTGGAAATGTTGAGACCGCTGCTGCAAAATGGGACCCGCATGTCATCCTCTATGTACAATAAAATCTCTTTTCTTGGATTATTTTTGGCTCCTGATATTTGGTCACTTGCCTTTTTCTTTCGATCCCGCGCAGCCTCTCAAACGGTGAGACCGCTACTGCTAAATGGGACCCGCATGTCATCCTCTATGTACAATCAAGTTTCTTTTCTTGAATTATTTTTGGCTCCTGATATTTGGTCACTTGCCTTTTTCTTTCGATCTCATGCCACGTTTGAAACGTTGAGGAACCTGCAGGATCATGGGACCCGCATGTCATCCTCTATGTACTATAAAACTTTCTTTTCTTGAATTATTTTTGGCTCCTCATATTTGGTCACTTGCCTTTTCCTTTCGATCTCATGCCACATTTGAAACGTTGAGGAACCTGCTAGCTCATGGGACCCGCATGTCATCCTCTATGTCCATCAACTTTATTTTCTTGGATTTTTTTGACCCCCTAATTTCTGGCTACTTTCTTTTTCTTTTGATCTCAAGCCGCATTTGAGCGGGTCACAGAAGTTAACCGAGATGAGCACTTTGGTCACACAAGATCTAATAACGCAGGCGCTGGTCACTTTGGGCAAACTTATGAGCAAACTGGTCACTTCCGTTGCTCGGCCGCTAACGTTGCTGACGTGGCACGTTGATTGGCGTTAGAGGACGTCTGACCACCTGTAGTTTTGCACAAACCCCCCAGAGAAGTGAGGAAGTGTTCTTTTCAGTCCAGAACAACTCTGCTCGGTTCGGCTCCCGTGGGATACGACATGCAGGCGACGGGTGACTTTGCCGCCGACGACCCGGGCGGCGGCGGAAGCCGCGACGGGGAGCAACGGCGATCGCCGGAAGACGAAGTCCCTCCTCGTCGGCGAGATCCATGGATGGAGGCACCAGACTACGGTGAGTGCGATGATCTGTGAGTAGATTTGGGGAATTTTTTTAGGGTTCGATCTCCTCAAATTTAGATCAAAATTAGTGGTTGTTTGATGAATGTCGTGTCTTCTAGTAGGCATAAAATCTTAGGGCTAAAGTTGTAACGTCGAATTTTAGTTGATTATGGTCCGTACCAGTTGGTAGTGTCTCTGCATTGCGCCCATGGAAAAAATGTTGATTTCTTATGAAATTTACTTGATTTCTGTTGCAAATTAGGTCCAAGTGATGATCGATTCAGTTTAGAAGTTAACCATGGAGGCTTCTTCTGTGGCATGGGAAGGAATAGAACATATCTGGATACAAAAGTGGATGTTTTCGATGAACTCAGCCGGTGCAGTTTCAGTTGTTACCATCTGGACTATATTCTCAAGGATTTGGGATACAACACTAGTGATACTAGCTTAAGGGTCTACTGGTGCAAGCCTGGGTGTACAGTTGGAGACGGTTTGGTGGCAATCAAGTGGGACAAAGATGCAGATAAGATGAAGACATGCTCAATCGAAGAAAAGAAACTGACTGTTTATGTTGATCATGTGAATCTGCTGGAGAAACAGAGATGGGATGATGTTGTTCTTCAGCCAATGCCACTGCCGGCAGTTATAAGTCCATCAAAACCTGTGAAGAAGCGACGAATGGACGATGATGAGGAAGCCAAAAATGCAGCAAAAGGAAAATTGCCTATGTCTGTTGAAGAGGAGCTTGAAGATGAAGCATATTGTGCTGCTGATAGTTCGGATGATGAGAAGGCATCTGTTCTATCTTCATGCAGTGGAAATTCAGATTTGGACAGTGACTTTGCTGATTCAGATTATGATTTTGATGAAGACGATGATCAGTTCAAGAAGCATGTCGATGAAGATGTGACAGATGATTTAGTTGCGAAGGGTAGTCAAAAGTTTGTGAGCCAACCTGAGCTGGATATTGGAGAAGAAGAGCTCGAGCTGGCCGAGGAGATGAATGGAGGACTGACATACAAGTGGAAGACTTTCAACAAGCTGACAGATATGCACAATCCAACTTTCAAACTAGGAATGGTTTTCTGTGATGTGAAGGAGTTGAGAGCTGCAATTGCAATGTACTGTGTGAGGAATAGAAGGCAGCTAAAGAAGAAGAGGAACAACAAGATAAGAGTTGAAGTTGGATGCAGGCCCAACTGTAATTGGAAATTGATTGCGACTAAACAGACCAGAAAAGATGGGTCTTTTGTTGTGACCAAATTAATTGACAAACACGACTGTGAGAGGGTATGGGAGGTGAAGGAGTTGACCGCTACCATGATTGCAGAAGAATACTTGGATGAGATTAGAGATAATGAAAATTTGTCTCTCAAATCCTTTGCTAAGAAGGTGCAAAAGCAATGTAACATGCATCCAAACAGATTTAAATTGGCTAGGGCTAAACTGGCATGCCTGAAGAAGATTAGAGGAGATGAGATAGCACAGTATGGTCAATTGTGGGATTATGCTCAGGAATTGAGGACACAAAATCCAGGCAGCAAATTCATCTTGAAGACAATAGGGCTAGTATTTAGTTGCTTGTACATGTGCATTGATGCATGTAAGAGAGGTTGGTTAAAAGGTTGCAGGCCTATAATCTATCTAGATGGCACACACATCAAGACTAAATTTGGAGGCCAACTTCTGACTGCAATAGGAGTGGATGGTAATGATCAGATTTATCCTATTGCATGGGCCATTGTAGAAGTGGAATGCTACAGCAGTTGGAAGTGGTTTTTGACAACACTTAAACAAGACCTGAGCATCATGAACACATCTCCCTTCACTATTATGAGTGACAAGCAAAAGGTACATTACTCTTTTTGTTTGATTATATGCAACAAATATGAAGTGTGTTGGAGCTAATATAAGATGTTAACTTGCAGGGGCTAATAAAAGCTGTTATGGAGCTGTTCCCGGACTCGGAGCATCGATTTTGTGTGAGGCACCTCTACAGCAACATGAACCAACTTCACAAGGGAGAAGTTGTGAAGAATCACCTATGGACATGTGCAAGGGCTAGTAGTCCAGCAAGATGGGAGGAGTGTATGGAAGCATTCAAGACTGAATGCCCTGCGGCACATGCTTGGCTTGAAGAAATGCCACCCAATACTTGGGCAAGGGATTTTTTTTCTGAATTTTCAAAGTGTGACCTTCTGCTCAACAATACTTGCGAGGTTTTCAACAAGTAAGGTTTACTTGGTCCATTTCTTGTTTTGTTCTCTTCAATCAACTCCATGTTTATAGTTGCTAAGCAAATATGAAATTCTTTTACGTAGGATGATATTGGCTGCTAGAGAATTACCTGTGATGAGCATGCTAGAAGATATGTTCGGTCAATTAATGTCTAGGTATTACCAGAAGCCCAAAGAGGCACTAGAATGGACCGGCCAGATCTGTCCCAAAATAAAGAGCAAACTGAACAAGATAGTTGACTGGGCTGCTGATTATGAAGCTGCGCCAAGTGGAAAAGGGGTATTTGAAGTTTCTGCGAAACAAAGAAAATACATTGTTGAGCTAAACTTGAGAAGTTGCACTTGTAGACGATGGCAGCTAACTGGCATACCATGCACTCATGCATGTGCTTGCCTCAGACACGAAGGAGTGAGACCTGAGCAAATGGTTAGCAAATGCTACTCTATCAACACATACATGCAAGCATATGGTTCATGCATTAGGCCCTTGAGAGACCAATCAGAATGGGCTAAGACAAATGGACCGGATGTGCAGCCACCTTTGTATGAGAAGAAGGTTGGTAGACCAAAGAAGAACAGGAGGAAAAATCCAGAGGAGATAGAGGGAGGAACAAGGATGAGCAGAGCTGGTGTTACTGTGCATTGTGGGTATTGCAAAGATCCAGGCCACAATAGGACTGGCTGTCCTAGGTTGATTGCTATTAGAGAGGCAGAAGCAGCTGAGCAAGCAAGGAGAGACGCAGAAGCAGCTGAGCAAGAAAATGTGTCTGTACCTAATACTCCACCTGCTGAAGACAATGTGCAGGAAAATCGACCTAAAAGGAGGAAGAGGAGGACACTCCATGAGTAGGTCTATGTGCCAAACCCTACCAGAGGTCCAACATGTGTTGATGAATATGGAGATGCAGATACTCCAGAGATGTTGGATGTAAACACCATGCCTAGTTACTTGTTAACTTGATCTCTATATTACTTTCATCACTAACTAACTTGCTTTTTATGTAGCACATTGATCATGTGGATGTGGATAAACAATCTGATCCCTCTGAGTTGGATGATACCATGATCAACCAACTAAATCAAGAGGTTTGTCCTTGTACAATCTTGCTTTCTATGTTGCACATCTTTGTCCTAATTCAAATTTGATGTCCTGTAGGTTCCCACTATGATTTTTGATGAAGAAGAACCATTCCCGGAGGAGTCGGCATTTGTTGCATCATATAGGCACAGCATTCCTGCATCAAGAGCTCCATTTACTACAGCAACTATTGCTGGGAGAGGTAGAGCAAGAGCAAGGCCAAGAGGCGCAACCGCTCCAAGAGGAAGAGGGCCAACTGCTGCAAGAGGAAGAGGGGCAGCTGCTCCAAGAGGAAGAGAGGCACCACCTGCAAGAGGAAGAGGGGCAGCTGCTCCAAGAGGAAGAGAGGCACCACCTGCAAGAGGAAGAGGGGCCAGGCTAGGCACTACTGGCAGGAGAACAAGGGTACAAGAGGCAAGCGCACCGCAGTACCCGGAAGAAACCTTGACTGACATTCCAGCAAGAGGGAGAGGAAGAGCAGAGTGGTTGCTTTGGGGAGAGGGACAAGCTACCGATGTCGATGTCGATACATCGCAAGCACCACCAGCTGATTTGTCCCAGCCTTGATCACTAAAGAGAAGACTGATGCATGTTGGAGTTAGTAGGCAAACAGATTGGGCATCACTTTTTGATCTGTTTGATAACTAACTTGTAGACAAAATCATGCATTCATGTGTGTGCAAACTGCACCAACACTCCTTTTGTGCTACTCCTTTAGAGATCTCCTCCTTTTATGTGCTATTATCTCCAAGAGGAGCAACATTCCTCTATGTGTGCAAACTGAAGCAAGTCATCTATTAATCTATGTGTTATGCTGTGTTATGCTGTCCATATCTATTACAATGCACCTTGCTGTCAAGTTTTTGTTGTTCAGTGAACAAAAATGCACTAGAATGGACCATGATCTTGTCCAGGAAACATATACATGCAAGAAACTGCAGCAATACTAATGTTCTTCCGTTAACAGCACCAATTGGTTCAGCACACTGCTTGACAAATTAAATTGATAGATATTAGGTTCATTTGGGGATAGAATGGACCATGATCTTGTCCAGGAAACATATACATGCAAGAAACTGCAGCAATACTGATGTTCTTCCGTTAACAGCATCAATTGGTTCAGCACACTGCTTGACAAATTAAACTGATAGATATTAGGCCAACATTGGCACATTACAGACATATGGTTCATAAATATTTAGCCAACATTGGCACATTACAGACAGAGATCTCTTACAGACATATGGTTCACAAATATTAGGCCATTGGCACATTACAGACATATAGATAGGGCACACACAGATAGATAGCTTCAGTTCAACATCTTCAGTTCAACATCTCCATCTTCTCAGCACCGGCAGACCCGTTGCCGTTGTGCCCGCCATAACAGTGACCGCCGTCCCTCACGCGCGCCGGGATGGTGCCGTCGACGCACCCACCGAACCAGGTGAACTCGTGCGTGCGTGTAGTGTCCACGGTCAGGTCCTGGTACTCCACGGGCAGGTCGGTGAAGACGGGGCCACGGTCCACCACCTCTGAGACATGAACAAGCACATCGTGGACAACTGTCCTCTTCATCGTTGGAGCTCTTGGCGGTGACGGAGTTGTCGGGTCGTCGGAGTCGGGTTCGACGGGAGGCAGCTCGTCCGGCTCCAGCACCTCCACGGCGAAGCTCTTGGGCACGTCCGACGGGTTCTTCATCCAAGCGGTCACCGACAGGTACCAGCTGTCGGTGGGCTTGAGCATCTCCTCCAGGTGCCCACCAAGTCTGTTGACGAATCGGCCGACGGCGTCGCGCTCCCATGCCTCCCGAGGGAAGCGCTCGAAGGTGAGCTTGGATAGATACTCCAGCTCAGAGGTCCGCGCACCGCGACCACGGTGCCAGCGACCAAAGCTGAGCGTCGCGCCGCCGGCGACGAAGTGGCGGGAACGATGCAGCACCGCCGTGCACTCCTCCTCATTACGGAAGCGAAGAAAAAAGTCGACCGGCGGCGCGCTTACCTCGACCTTCACGTCGCAGCGCCTCACTCCACATTGCGCAAACAGCGCCGCCAACACGTCCTCCGGCGACACCGGCGGCCGGAACCCCTGTTCGGTGGCCCAGACAGTGGCCTCCAGGGCGCGACCGCGCATCTTCGCCTCCATCCTCAGCATCCCAGGGGTGCGCGACAGCACGAAACGCCCTTGCTCAGGTCGTAGCTCCGGCTCGCCGGTGCGGAACAACTCCTCCGGGAAACGGCGGTTGCCAGCCATCGACGGCGACAGTGGGGAATTTGGTTGGCAAATGGGGAATTTTGGATCTAGGGTTCGACCCCTCTCTTTTAACCCGTGGCCGTATTTTCGTTTCGGTCCATACTTACAAACTATGGGGTCGTTTTCGTAAAAATACGGTCCCTGGACAACCACACGAGAGCAGCACGTGATCTCCTCCAACGCCAGTCAACACCACGTCAGCAACGTTAGCGGCCGAGCGACGGAAGTGACCAGTTTGCTCATAAATTGGTCCAAAGTGACCAACGCCTGCGTTATTAGATCTTGTGTGACCAAAGTGCTCATCTCGGTTAACTTCTGTGACCTGCCATGCGTTTATCTCTTATTTTTGGCTCCTGATATTTGGTCACTTGCCTTTTTCTTTCGATCTCATGCCACGTTTGAAACGTTGAGGAACCTGCAGGATCATGGGACCCGCATGTCATCCTCTATGTACTATAAAACTTTCTTTTCTTGAATTATTTTTGGCTCCTCATATTTGGTCACTTGCCTTTTCCTTTCGATCTCATGCCACGTTTGAAACGTTGAGGAACCTGCTAGCTCATGGGACCCGCATGTCATCCTCTATGTCCATCAACTTTATTTTCTTGGATTTTTTGACCCCCTAATTTCTGGCTACTTTCTTTTTCTTTTGATCTCAAGCCGCATTTGAAACGTTGGGACCGCTGCTGCAAAATAGGACCCGCATGTCATCCTCTATGTAAATAAAGTTTCTTTTCTTGGATTATCTTTGGCTCCTGATATTTTGTCACTTGCCTTTTTCTTTCGATCTCATGCCGCCTTTGAAACTTTAAGTAAGCTGCTGGCTCATGGGTCCCGCATGTCATCCTCTACGAACAATAAAAGTTTCCTTTCTTGGAGTTATTTTTTACCCCTAATTTCTGGCTACTTGCCTTTTTCTTTTGATCTCCTGCCCCCTTTGAAACGATGAGAACGATGTTGGCAGGTTGGTCCCACATGTCATCCTCTATGAACAATAAAACTTTCCTTTGATGGATTTATTTTGAACCCCTAATTAATTTCTGGATATTTCCTTTTTTTCTTTTGATCCCCTGCCGCCTTGGAATCGTTGAGGATGCTGCTGCCTCATGGGTCCCGCATGTCATCCTCTCAGAATGATAAATGTTTTTTTTACCAACTGATTTTTGGTTTATTTTTTCTTTCGATCCTCTGCCGTCTTTAAAACGTTGACGACGCTGCTGGCTCATGGGTCCCCGATGTCAGCCTCCCCGTACAAAAACATGTGATATCTTGATTATTTTGCAGACAATAAACAGTGTATTTCGCTCTGAGCTATTGCAAACAGAAAAAATAAATCTTTATTTTTAAATAAACAAACTTATATGTTGAATCTCCTTGTTTTTTGTTTTTGCGAAGCATAGGACTTTCCTGTTTTGGAGTGGGCTGAAATTGTACGAGTCCAAAGGCGTCAGCAGGATAGTTCGAAGGCCCAGACGGCCAGATGCAGCCCAATTGAAACCTTTATTTTCTTGGATTTTTTTGACCCCCTGATTTCTGGCTACTTCCTTTTTTTTTTGGTCCTGTGCCGCATTGGAAACGTTGAGAACTCTGCTGCTAAATGGGACCCGCATGTCATCCTCTATGTACAATAATTTCTTTTCTTGGATTATTTTTGGCTCCTGATATTTGTCACTTGCATTTTTCTTTCCATCTTATGCCAACTTCGAAACGCTGAGACCGCTGCGGCAAAATGGGACCCACATGTCATCCTCTATGTACAATAAAAATTACTTTTCTTGGATTATTATTTTTGGCTCCTGATATTTGGTCACTTGCCTTTTTCTTTCGGTCTCATGCCGCGTGTGAATCGTTGAGGAACCTGCTGGCTCATGGGACCCGCATGTCATCCTCTATGTACTATAAAACTTTCTTTTCTTTGATTTTTTTCACCCTCTGATTTTCTTTTGATCCCCTGCTGCCTTGGAAATGTTGTGTAAGCTGCTGACTCATGGGACCCGCATGTCATCCTCTATGTACAATCAACTTTCTTTTTTTGGAGTTTATTTTTGACCCCCTAATTTCTGCCTACTTCCTTTTTCTTTTGGTCCTATGCCGCCTTGGCAACGTCGAGACCGCTGCTGCATGATGGGACCCGCATGTCATCCTCTATGCACAATAAAAGTTTCTTTCGTGGATTATTTTTGGCTCCTGATATTTGTCACTTGCCTTTTTCTTTCGATCTCATGCCAACTTTGAAACGTTGAGAACGCTGCTGCAAAATGGGACCCGCATGTCATCCTCTATGTGCAATAAACGTTTTTTCTTGGATTATTTTTGGGACCTGATATTTGTCACTTGCCTTTTTCTTTCGGTATCATGCCGCTTCTGAAACGTTGAGGAAGCTGCTGGCTCGTGGGTCCCGCAAGTCATCCTCTATGTAGAATAAAAATTTCCTTTCTTGGAATTATTTTTACCCCTGATTTCTGGTTACTTCCTTTTTCTTTTGATCCCGTGCCGCCTTGGAAACGTGTAGACCGCTGCTGCAAAATGGGACCCGCATGTCATCCTCTATGTACAATAAAGTTTCTTTTCTTGGATTATTTTTGGCTCCTGATATTTGGTCACTTCCTTTTTCTTTCGATCCCGTGGCCCTTGGAAACGTTAAGACCACTGCTGAAAAATGGAACCCGCATGTCATACTCTATGTACAATAAAGTTTCTTTTCTTCGTTTATTTTTTGCTACTGATGTTTTGGCACTTGCATTTTTCTTTCGATCTCATGCCGCCTTTAAAACGTTGAGACCGCTGCTGCAAAATGGGACCCATATGTCATCCTCTATGTACAATAAAAGTTTCTTTTCTTGGATTATTTTTTGCTCCTGATATTTGGTCACTTTCCTTTTTCTTTCGATCTCATGCCGCCTCTGAAACGTTGAGTAAGTAGCTGCCTCATGGGACCCGCATTTCATCATCTATGTAAAATAAAGTTTCTTTTCTTGGATTTTTTTTACCCCCTGATTTTTGGTCACTTGCCTTTTTCTTTCGATCCTATGCCGCCTTTGAAATTGAGGAGGCTGCTGGCTCATGGGTCCCACATGTCAGCCTCTATGAACAATAAACCTTTCCTTTGTTGGATTTATTTTTTACCCCTAATTTCTGGATATTTTCCTTTTTTCTTTTGATCCCCTGCGGCCTTTGAAACGATGAGGACGATGCTGGCAGGTCGGTCCCACATGTCATCTTCTGTGAAGAATAAAAGTTTCCTTTGTTGGATTTACTTTTGACCCCTAATTTCTGGCTATTTGCCTTTTTTTCTTTTGATCCTCTGCCGACTTTGAAATGATGAGGATGCTGCTGGCAGATCTGTCCCACATGTCAGACTCTCTGAACTATAAATGTTTCCTTTCTATGATTTATTTTTGACCCCTATTTTCGGGATACTTGCTTCTTTTTTTTTGGATATCCTACCGCATTTGAAATGTTGAGGACGCTGCTGGCTCATGGGTCCCACATGGCATCCTCTTTGGACGATAAACCTTCATTTCTTGTTAATGACAGGTTTATCTGTATTATTTTTGCAGACTAATACAAGCTCTTTCGCTCCAAGATCTTGCAAGTTAATAGAATATATATCATGGAATTATTAGGATATGTTTTAAATTTCAAATCCACTTTATGAATTTTTAAAAATACCGTGATCCATGTGGGTATGGAGCGATCAAGGATTTTCATATTGGCCATGAGCAGTTTCAAAAATTGCAACCCAATAAAAAAAATACAAACAACTTTTATGTAGAATCTCCGTGTTTTTGTTTTTTGCCAATCATAGGATCTGTGGTTCTTTAGAAAAGGGCCGACATTGCATGAGCAGAAAGGCCCATTTCTAGTTATTGGGCTTCGACAGCCGGAGCAAGTAGGCCAATAGCAAATACCATGTAGATGGCCGTTGGAACCCAAAAGTATTTGTTGCCTAGACTTAGATGCCAAACTCAGCCTTATTGACATGAACCTTGCTATGCACACGACAATTTCAGTCCGATCCGTGTACGAAACACAAGATCCAAACCCTTCGTGTGAGGTAGCAGGTGGCAGCACACCTCCAGATGCTCAATCGTACATACACATATCATATAGGAGTTGTCGTATGTACATCTGTTCCGTATTGACATGTTTTTTCTTTGGTCCACAAGTGGGGTCCGCACAGTCACCTAGGTCGCTCATCTACTTCCTTGCTCGTAGTTGATGCATGTTTAGTGGCCTGCAGCAAGAATCACTGCCCCAGGGATGTACTTTACCCTTTAGCGGCGAAAAAAATAGGAATGGTCCTCTCATGAGTATGTTCAACAAGAGGTGGCTTTTTTTTGACGTTTTCAACTGGGTAGCTACATTGTGCGGACCAGCTTAATTTGACGTTTTCAACTGGGTAGCTAATGTCTACGTGAGCTTCTATTCTTGTAGACGGTGTTGGGCCTCCAAGAGCAGAGGTTTGTAGAACAGCAGCAAGTTTCCCTTAAGTGGATCACCCAAGGTTTATCGATCTTAGGGAGGAAGAGGTCAAAGATATCCCTCTCATGCAACCCTGCAACCACAAAGCAAGAAGTCTCTTGTGTCCCCAACACACCTAATAGGTGCACTAGTTCGGCGAAGAGATAGTGAAATACAGGTGGTATGAATAAGTATGAGCAGTAGTAACGGTGCCAGAAAAGTGCTTGCTGGCGTGTAGTTGATGGTGATAATATTGCAGGCAGTAGAAACGCAGTAAAACAGTAAACAAGCAGCGATAGCAGTATTTGCGAACAAGGCCTAGGGATTATACTTTCACTAGTGGACACTCTCAACATTGATCACATAACAGAATAGATAAATGCTATACTCTACACTCTCTTGTTGGATGATGAACACCACTAACTGTGTAGGATTACACGAACCCTCAATGCCGGAGTTAACAAGCTCCACAATATTCGATGTTCATATTTAAATAACCTTAGAGTGCATGACAGATCAACATAACCAAACCAAGTACTAACATAGCATGCACACTGTCACCTTCACGCTACGAAAGGAGGCATAGATCACATCAATACCATCATAGTAATAGTTAACTTCATAATCTACAAGAGATCACAATCATAGCCTACGCCAAGTACTACACGATGCACACACTGTCACCATTACACCGTGCAGGAGGAATAAACTACTTTAATAACATCACTAGAGTAGCACACAGATAAATTGTGATACAAAACACATTGCAATCATAAAGAGATATAAATAAGCACTTCACTATGCCATTCATAACAGTGAATAAGTATTCTGTGAAATATAGCCTAAGAGACCCACACGGTGCACACACTGTCACCTTTACACACGTGGGACTAGGAGTCTCCGGAGATCACATAAGTAAAATCCACTTGACTAGCATAATGACATCTAAATTAAAAGCATCATCATATGAATCTCAATCATGTAAGGCAGCTCATGAGATTATTGTATTGAAGTACATAGGAGAGAGATGAACCACATAGCTACCGGTACAGCCTTAGCCTCGATGGAGAACTACTCCCTCCTCATGGGAGACATCAGCGGTGATGAAGATGGCGGTGGAGATGGCAGCGGTGTCGATGGAGAAGCCTTCCGGGGGCACTTCCCCGTCCCGGCGGCGTGCCGGAACAGAGACTCCTGTCCCCCAGATCTTGGCTTCGCGATGGCGGCGGCTCTGGATGGTTTCTCGTACCGTGGCTTTTTCGTCTCGAGGTTTTAGGTCGAGGACCCTTAAATAGGCGAAGAGGCGGCGTCAGAAGGTCAACGAGGCGACGACACCATAGGGGGGCGCGGGTCACCCTAGGCCGCGCCGGCCTTTGGTCTGGTGGGCCTGTGGCCCCCCTCTGGCGACTCTCGTGTGTTCTGGACGCTTCCGGGGATTCTAAGATCTTCGGCGTTGATTTCGTCTGATTCCGAGAATATTTCCTTACTAGGATTTCTGAAACCAAAAACAGCAGAAAACAGCAACTGGCCCTTCGGCATCTCGTTAATAGGTTAGTTCCGGAAAACGCATAAAAACGATATAAAGTATGCATAAAACATGTAGATATCATCAATAATGTGGCATGGAACACAAGAAATTATCGATACGTCGGAGACGTATCAGCATCCCCAAGCTTAGTTTCTGCTCGTCCCGAGCAGGTAAACGATAACAAAGATAATTTCTGGAGTGACATGCCATCATAATCTTGATCATACTATTGTAAGCATATGTAATGAATGCAGCGATCCAAACAATGTAAATGACATGAGTAAACAAATGAATCATATAGCAAAGACTTTTCATGAATAGTACTTCAAGACAAGCATCAATAAGTCTTGCATAAGAGTTAACTCATAAAGCAATAATTCATAGTAAAGGCATTGAAGCAACACAAAAGAAGATTAAGTTTCAGCGGTTGCTTTCAACTTGTAACATGTATATCTCATGGATAGTTGTCAATGCAAAGTAATATAACAAGTGCAATATGCAAGTATGTAGGAATCAATGCACAGTTCACACAAGTGTTTGCTTCTTGAGATGGAGAGAAATAGGTGAACTAACTCAACAATAAAGGTAAAAGAATGGCCCTTCGCAGAGGGAAGCATCGATTGCTATATTTGTGCTAGAACTTTGATTTTGAAAACATAGAGAGAGCATAAAAGTAAAGTTTTGAGAGGTGTTTGTTGTTGTCAACGAATGGTAGTGGGCACTCTAACCCCCTTGCCAGACAAACCTTCAAAGAGCGGCTCCCATTTTATTTTATTTTTGTGTGGCACTCCTTCCAACCTTTCTTTCACAAACCATGGCTAACCGAATCCTCGGGTGCCTGCCAACAATCTCATACCATGAAGGAGTGCCTTTTTATTTTTAGTTTTATTATGATGATACTCCTCCCCACCTTTGCTTTCTCAAGCCATGGCTAACCGAATCCTTCGGGTGCCGTCCAACAATCACATACCATGGAGGAGTGTCTATTTTTTGTTAATTAATTTGGGACTGGGAATCCCATTGCCAGCTCTTTTTGCAAAATTATTGGATAAGCGGATGAAGCCACTAGTCCATTGGTGAAAGTTGCCCAACAAGATTGAAAGATAAACACTACATTCTTCCTCATGAGCTATAAAACATTGACACAAATCAGAGGTGATAAATTTTGAATTGTTTAAAGGTAGCACTCAAGCAATTTACTTTGGAATGGTGGAGAAATACCATGTAGTAGGTAGGTATGGTGGACACAAATGGCATAGTGGTTGGCTCAAGGATTTGGATGCATGAGAAGTATCCCCTCTCGATACAAGGCTTAGGCTAGCAAGGTTATTTGAAACAAACACAAGTATGAAGCGGTGCAGCAAAACTTATATAAAAGACCTATTGTAAACATTATAAGACTTTACACCATCTTCCTTGTTGTTCAAACTCTTACTAGAAATTATCTAGACCTTAGAGAGACCAATTATGCAAACCAAATTTTAGCAAGCTCTATGTATTTCTTCACTAATAGGTGCAAAGTATATGATGCAAGAGCTTTAATCATGAGCACAACAATTGCCAAGTATCACATTATACAAGATATTTTACCAATTACTACATGTATCATTTTCCGATTCCAACCATATAACAATTTAACGAAGCAGTTTCAAGCTTCGCCATGAAAATTAAAAGCTAAGAACACATGTGTTCATATGAACCAGCGGAGCGTGTCTCTCTCCCACACAAGCATTTATTCAAACAAAAACAAAAACAAAAACAAACAGACGCTCCAAGTAAAGTACATATGATGTGACCGAATAAAAATATAGTTTCAAGAGAAGGAACCTGATAATTTGTCGATGAAGAAGGGGATGCCTTGGGCATCCCCAAGCTTAGATGCTTGAGTCTTCTTGAAATATGCAGGGATGAACCACCGGGGCATCCCCAAGCTTAGAGCTTTCACTCTCCTTGATCATATTGTATCATCTCCCTCTCTTGATCCTTGAAAACTTCCTCCACACCAAACTCAAAACAACTCATTAGAGGGTTAGTGCATAATAAAAATTCACATGTTCAGAGGTGACACAATCATTTTTAACACTTCTGGACATTGCCCAAAGCTACTGGACATTAATGGAACAAAGAAATCCATCCCACATAGCAAAAGAAGCAATGCGAAATAAAAGGCAGAATCTGTCAAAACAGAACAGTCCATAAAGACGAATTTTGTTGAGGCACCAGACTTGCTCAAATGAAAATGCTCAAATTTAATGAAAGTTGCGTACATATCTGAGGATCACTCAAGTAAACTGGCATAATTTTCTGAGTTACCTACAGAGAATTTTGCCCAGATTCGTGACAGCAAAGAAATCTGTTTCTGCGCAGTAATCCAAATCTAGTATGAACCTTACTATCAATGACTTTACTTGGCACAACAATGCAATAAAAATAAGATAAGGAGAGGTTGCTACAGTAGTAACAACTTCCAAGACTCAAATATAAAACAAAATTACTGTAGTAAATTAAACACATGGGTTATCTCCCAAGAAGTTCTTTCTTTATAGCCATTAAGATGGGCTCAGCAGTTTTAATGATGCACTCGCAAGAAATAGTAGTTGAAGCAAAAGAGAGCATCAAGAGGAAAATTCAAAACACATTTAATCCTAACATGCTTCCTATGCATAGGAATCTTGTAAATAAACAAGTTATGTAGGCATAATGCAATAAGCATAGGAAAACTAGACAAGCTCAACTTCAAGATTTTAAGCATATAGAGAGGTGTTTTAGTAACATGAAAACTTCTACAACCATATTTTCCTCTCTCATAATAATGTCCAGTAGCATCATGAGCAAACTCAACAATATAACTATCACATAAAGCATTCTTATCATGAGTCTCATGCATAAAATTATTACTCTCCACATAAGCATAATCAATTTTAGTAGTTGTAGTGGGAGCAAATTCAACAAAGTAGCTATCATTATTATTCTCATCTTCAAATATAGGAGGCATATTGTAATCATAATCAAATTTATCCTCCATAACAGGTGGCACCAAAAGACTACTATCATTATAATCATCATAAATAGGAGGCAAAGTATCATCAAAGTAAATTTTCACCTCAATACTTGGGGGACTAAAAAGATCATGCTCATCAAAACCAGCTTCCCCAAGCTTAGAATTTTCTATATCATTAGCAACAATGGTATTCAAAGTGTTCATGCTAATATGTTCCATGGATTTTTTAATTTTCGGATCAAACCATCCATGTCTTAAATCAGGAAATAGAATAAGAAGCTCATTGTTGTCCATTATGCCTTACTAGTGTAAACAAGAAACAAAAAGATGCAATTGCAGGATCTAAAGGAAATAGCTTCGAGCACAAACACAATGGCGCCAGAAAAGTACTGTTACCTGGAACCGGAGTATGAGTGCCTTTTACCTTTCCTCCCCGGCAACGGCGCCAGAAAAGTGCTTGATGTCTACGGGAGCTTCTATTCTTGTAGACAGTGTTGGGCCTCCAAGAGCAGAGGTTTGTAGAACAGCAGCAAGTTTCCCTTAAGTGGATCACCCAAGGTTTATCGATCTCAGGGAGGAAGAGGTCAAAGATATCCCTCTCATGCAACCCTGCAACCACAAAGCAAGAAGTCTCTTGTGTCCCCAACACACCTAATAGGTGCACTAGTTCGGCGAAGAGATAGTGAAATACAGGTGGTATGAATAAGTATGAGCAGTAGTAACGGTGCCAGAAAAGTGCTTGCTGGCGTGTAGTTGATGGTGATAATATTGCAGGCAGTAGAAACGCAGTAAAACAGTAAACAAGCAGCGATAGCAGTATTTGCGAACAAGGCCTAGGGATTATACTTTCACTAGTGGACACTCTCAACATTGATCACATAACAGAATAGATAAATGCTATACTCTACACTCTCTTGTTGGATGATGAACATCACTAACTGTGTAGGATTACACGAACCCTCAATGCCGGAGTTAACAAGCTCCACAATATTCGATGTTCATATTTAAATAACCTTAGAGTGCATGACAGATCAGCATAACCAAACCAAGTACTAACATAGCATGCACACTGTCACCTTCACGCTACGAAAGGAGGCATAGATCACATCAATACCATCATAGTAATAGTTAACTTTATAATCTACAAGAGATCACAATCATAGCCTATGCCAAGTACTACACGATGCACACACTGTCACCATTACACCGTGCAGGAGGAATAAACTACTTTAATAACATCACTAGAGTAGCACACAGATAAATTGTGATACAAAACACATTGCAATCATAAAGAGATATAAATAAGCACTTCACTATGCCATTCATAACAGTGAATAAGTATTCTGTGAAATATAGCCTAAGAGACCCACACGGTGCACACACTGTCACCTTTACACACGTGGGACAAGGAGTCTCCGGAGATCACATAAGTAAAATCCACTTGACTAGCATAATGACATCTAGATTACAAGCATCATCATATGAATCTCAATCATGTAAGGCAGCTCATGAGATTATTGTATTGAAGTACATAGGAGAGAGATGAACCACATAGCTACTGGTACAGCCCTTAGCCTCGATGGAGAACTACTCCCTCCTCATGGGAGACATCAGCGGTGATGAAGATGGCGGTGGAGATGGCAGCGGTGTCGATGGAGAAGCCTTCCGGGGGCACTTCCCCGTCCCGGCGGCGTGCCGGAACAGAGACTCCTGTCCCCCAGATCTTGGCTTCGCAATGGCGTCGGCTCTGGATGGTTTCTCGTACCGTGGCTTTTTCGTCTCGAGGTTTTAGGTCGAGGACCCTTAAATAGGCGAAGAGGCGGCGTCAGAAGGTCAACGAGGCGACGACACCATAGGGGGGCGTGGGCCACCCCTAGGCCGCGCCGGCCTATGGTCTGGTGGGCCTGTGGCCCCCTCTGGCGACTCTCGTGTGTTCTGGATGCTTCCGGGGATTCTAAGATCTTCGGCGTTGATTTCGTCCGATTCCGAGAATATTTCCTTACTAGGATTTCTGAAACCAAAAACAGCAGAAAATAGCAACTGACCCTTCGGCATCTCGTCAATAGGTTAGTTCCGGAAAACGCATAAAAACGATATAAAGTATGCATAAAACATGTAGATATCATCAATAATGTGGCATGGAACATAAGAAATTATCAATACGTCGAAGACGTATCAGTAGCTATATTGTGCGGACCGCACATGCACAACCAAAGTCATGTGTTGGTATGTGCCTTCTTTTTGGCACAACAAGAGGTGGCTATATTAAAAAGGACGTACACACATTGTAATTATAGTGCTGAAATAAAGTCAATCCTAAAACAGCCATGCATGGGTTATAATATGAAGGCAACACGAAATACAAAAGCAGGGCAGTGTTCAAATAAACTGATTCAAACTAGTACGTACTAAAAACAGTGTACTACTTCTCAACACTTCAAGCATAATAAAAAAGTGCGTCAGTGTTTTTTTAAAGGTAACACCGAACGGGCAATGTTTAAAGCAGGCTTAAACCACATAGCCGCTTGTCGGACAATACCCCTGCTGGCGCAAAGTTGACGTGGGAGTTAGAGATCTCTGTGGTGTAGCTTTTCTTCAGGTCCCCGGCAACGGCGCCAGAAAACAGTCTTGATACGCGTACAACACGCGACCGTTGGGAACCCCAAGAGGAAGGTGTGATGCGTACAGCGGCAAGTTTTCCCTCAGTATGAAACCAAGGTTTAATCGAAGCAGTAGGAGCCAAGAAGCACGTTGAAGGTTGATGGCGGCGAGATGTAGTGCGGCGCAACACCAGGGATTCCGACGCCAACGTGGAACCTGCACAACACAAACCATGTACTTTGCCCCAACGAAACAGCGAGGTTGTCAATCTCACCGGCTTGCTATAACAAAGGATTAGATGTATAGTGTGGAAGATGATTGTTTGCAGAAAACAGTAGAACAGTATTGCAGTAGATTGTATTTCAGTATAGAGAATTGGACCGGGGTCCACAGTTCACTAGAGGTGTCTCTCCCATAAGATAAACAGCATGTTGGGTGAACAAATTACAGTTGGGCAATTGACAAATAAAGAGGGCATGACCATGCACATACATATTATGATGAGTATTGTGAGATTTAATTGGGCATTACGACAAGGTACATAGACCGCTATCCAGCATGCATCTATGCCTAAAAAGTCCACCTTCAGGTTATCATCCGAACCCCTTCCAGTATTAAGTTGCTAACAACAGACAATTGCATTAAGTATTGCGCGTAATGTAATCAGTGGCTACATCCTCGAACATAGCACCAATGTTTTATCCCTAGTGGCAACAACACATCCATAATCTTAGAGATTTCTGTCACTTCCCCAGATTCACGGAGACATGAACCCACTATCGAGCATAAATACTCCCTCTTGGAGTTAATAGCAAAAACTTGGCCAGAGCCTCTACTAATAACGGAGAGCATGCAAGATCATAAACAACACATAGATATAAATTGATAATCAACATAACATGGTATTCTCTATTCATCGGATCCCAACAAACACAACATATAGAATTACAGATGGATGATCTTGATCATGTTCGGCAGCTCACAAGACCCGACAATTAAGCACAATGAGGAGAAGACAACCATCTAGCTACTGCTATGGACCCATAGTCCAGGGGTAGACTACTCACACATCACTCCGGAGGCGACCATGGCGGCGTAGAGTCCTCCGGGAGATGATTCCCCTCTCCGGCAGGGTGCCGGAGGCGATCTCCTGAATCCCCCGAGATGGGATTGGCGGCGGCGGCGTCTCTGGAAGGTTTTCCGTATCGTGGCTCTCGGTACTGGGGGTTTCGCGACGAAGGCTTTAAGTAGGCGGAAGGGTAGGTCAGGGGGCGATGCGAGGGGCCCAGGAGACAGGGTGGCGCGGCCAAGGGTGGGGCCGCGCCGCCTGCCCTCCTGGCCACCTCGTGGCCCCACTCCGTTGACTCTTCGGTCTTCTGGAAGCTTCGTGGCAAAATAGGACCCTGGGCGTTGATTTCGTCCAATTCCGAGAATATTTCCTTACTACGATTTCTGAAACCAAAAACAGCAGAAAACAGCAACTGGCACTTCGGCATCTTGTTAATAGGTTAGTTCCAGAAAATGCACGAATATGACATAAAGTGTGCATAAAACATGTAGATATCATCAATAATGTAGCATGGAACATAAGAAATTATCAATACGTCGGAGACGTATCAGCATCCCCAAGCTTAGTTCCTGCTCGTCCCGAGCAGGTAAACGATAAACAAAGATAATTTCTGGAGTGACATGCCATCATAACCTTGATCATACTATTGTAAAGCATATGTAGTGAATGCAGCGATCAAAACAATGTATATGACATGAGTAAACAAATGAATCATATAGCAAAGACTTTTCATGAATAGTACTTCAAGACAAGCATCAATAAGTCTTGCTTAAGAGTTAACTCATAAAGCAGTAATTCATAGTAGAGGTGTTGAAGCAACACAAAAGAAGATTAAGTTTCAGCGGTTGCTTTCAACTTGTAACATGTATATCTCATGGATAATTGTCAACATAGATTAATATAACAAATGCAATATGCAAGTATGTAGGAATCAATGCACAGTTCACACAAGTGTTTGCTTCTTGAGGTGGAGAGAGATAGGTGAACTGACTCAACAATAAAAGTAAAAGAAAGGTCCTTCAAAGAGGAAAGCATCGATTGTTATATTTGTGCTAGAGCTTTGATTTTGAAAACAAGAAACAATTTTGTCAACGGTAGTAATAAAGCATATGTATCATGTAAATTATATCTTACAAGTTGCAAGCCTCATGCATAGTATACTAATAGTGCCCGCACCTTGTCCTAATTAGCTTGGACTACCGGGATTATCGCAATGCACATGTTTTAACCAAGTATCACAAAGGGGTACCTCTATGCCGCCTGTACAAAGGTCTAAGGAGAAAGCTCGCATCGGATTTCTCGCTATTGATTATTCTCAACTTAGACATCCATACCGGGACAACATAGGCAACAAATAATGGACTCCTCTTTTATGCATAAGCATGTAGCAACAATTAATTTTCTCATATGAGATTGAGGATATATGTCCAAAACTGAAACTTCCACCATGGATCATGGCTTTAGTTAGCGGCCCAATGTTCTTCTCTAACAATATGCATACTCTAACCATAAGGTGGTAAATCGCCCTTACTTCAGACAAGACGAACATGCATAGCAACTCACATGATATTCAACAAAGAGTAGTTGATGGCGTCCCCAGGAACATGGTTATCGCACAACAAGCAACTTAATAAGAGATAAAGTGCATAAGTACATATTCAATACCACAATAGTTTTTAGGCTATTTGTCCCATGAGCTATATATTGTAAAGGTGGAGGAATAGAAATTTAAAGGTAGCACTCAAGCAATTTACTTTGGAATGGCGGAGAAATACCATGTAGTAGGTAGGTATGGTGGACACAATTGGCATAGTGGTTGGCTCAAGTATTTTGGATGCATGAGAAGTATTCCCTCTCGATACAAGGTTTAGGCTAGCAAGGCTATTTGAAACAAACACAAGGATGAAGCGGTGCAGAAAAACTCACATAAAAGACATATTGTAAACATTATAAGACTCTACATTGTCTTCCTTGTTGTTTAAACTCAATACTAGAAATTATTTAGACTTTAGAGAGACCAAATATGCAAACCAAATCTTAGCATGCTCTATGTATTTCTTCATTAATAGGTGCAAAGTATATGGTGCAAGAGCTTAAACATGAGCACAACAATTGCCAAGTATCACATTATCCAAGACATTTTAGCAAATTACTACATGTATCATTTTCCAATTCCAACCATATAACAATTTAACGAAGAAGAAACTTCGCCATGAATTATGAGTAAAGCCTAAGGACATACTTGTCCATATGCTACAGCGGAGCGTGTCTTTCTACCACACAAAGAATGCTAGGATCCATTTTATTCAAACAAAACAAAAACACTAACAAACCGACGCTCCAAGCAAAGCACATAAGATGTGATGGAATAAAAATATAGTTTCAGGGGAGGAACCTGATAATGTTGTCGATGAAGAAGGGGATGCCTTGGGAATCCCCAAGCTTAGACGCTCGAGTCTTCTTGATATATGCAGGGGTGAACCACCGGGGCATCCCCAAGCTTAGAGCTTTCACTCTCCTTGATCATGTTGTATCATCTCCCTCTCTTGATCCTTGAAAACTTCCTCCACACCAAACTTAGAACAACTCATTAGAGGGTTAGTGCACAATCAAAATATACATGTTCAGAGGTGACATAATCATTCTTAACACTTCTGGACATTGCACAAAGCTACTGAAAGTCAATGGAATCGAAATATCTATCGAACATATCAAAACAGGCAATGCGAAATAAAAGACAGAATCTGTGAAAACAGAACAGTTCGTATTGACGAATTTTATTGAGGCACCAGACTTGCTCAAATGAAAATGCTCAAATTTAATGAAAGTTGCGTACATATCTGAGGATCACTAACGTAAATTGGCATAATTTTCTGAGTTACCTACAGAGAATTTTTCCCAGATTCGTGACAGCAAAGAAATCTGTTTCTGCGCAGTAATCCAAATCTAGTATGAACTTTGCTATCAACGACTTTACTTGGCACAATAAAACACTAAACTAAGATAAGAAGAGGTTGCTACAGTAGTAAACGACTTCCAAGACACAAAATAAAAACAAAGTACTGTAGTAAAAACATGGGTTGTCTCCCATAAGCGCTTTTCTTTAACGCCTTTCAGCTAGGCGCAGAAAGTGTGTATCAAGTATTATCGAAAGATGGTGCATCTACAGCGGGGTTTGGAGTTTTCTCAACCATGCATAGTATATTGTATACATAAGTTTTAGCGTCTCCCTTTTCATTAGTCTTGGGCTTGCTACTCTCATCAAACAAATTTTCAGGAACAAGCCAAGCATAGTTATTTTCTAGTGCATCATTCATCGCTAGGAGCTTGCATGGTATTGGTGCTTTGATCTCCCCACCATCATTAATATTATTAGTATACCTTATTCTCTCCATGTCCATTTTTTCAAGGAGACTAACAAAATTGGTATAAGAACCAAGCATATTATATTTAGCAAAGACCTTTCTAGCCTCTCTTGCTATACCACCAAATTCTCTAAGAAGGGTTTCTAAAACAAAATCTTTCTTTTCCCCTTCTTCCATATCACCAAGTGTAAGAAACATGTGTTGGATTATAGGATTAAGATTAACAAATTTAGTTTCCATCATACGAACTAAAGCAGCAACGGCAATTTCATAAGTAGGAGCAAGGTCTACCAAGTGTCTATCTTCAAAATCATCAACGGTACTAACATGGTTGAAAAATTCTTCTATATTATTTCTCCCAATTATAGACCCGCGCCCTACCGGCATGTTTCTTACGGTAAAATTAAAAGGAAACATAATGAAATAAGTAAAGTAAATGCAAGTAACTAATTTTTTTGTGTGTTTTTGATATAGCAAACAAGATAGCAAATAAAGTAAAACTAGCAACTATTTTTTTTGTATTTTGATTTAGTGCAGCAAACAAAGTAGTAAATAAAACTAAGCAAGACAAAAACAAAGTAAAGAGATTACGATGTGGAGACTCCCCTTGCAGCGTGTCTTGATCTCCCCGGCAACGGCGCCAGAAAACAGTTGCTGGCGCAAAGTTGACGTGGGAGTTAGAGATCTCTGTGGTGTAGCTTTTCTTCAGGTCCCCGGCAACGGCGCCAGAAAACAGTCTTGATACGCGTACAGCACGAGACCGTTGGGAACCCCAAGAGGAAGGTGTGATGCGTACAGCGGCAAGTTTTCCTTCAGTATGAAACCAAGGTTTAATCGAACCAGTAGGAGCCAAGAAGCACGTTGAAGGTTGATGGCGGCGAGATGTAGTGCAGCGCAACACCAGGGATTCCGGCGCCAACGTGGAACCTGCACAACACAAACCAAGTACTTTGCCCCAACGAAACAGCGAGGTTGTCAATCTCACCGGCTTGCTGTAACAAAGGATTAGATGTATAGTGTGGAAGATGATTGTTTGCAGAAAACAGTAGAACAGTATTGCAGTAGATTGTATTTCAGTATAGAGAATTGGATCGGGGTCCACAGTTCACTAGAGGTGTCTCTCCCATAAGCTAAACAACATGTTGGGTGAACAAATTACAGTTGGGCAATTGACAAATAAAGAGGGCATGACCATGCACATACATATTATGATGAGTATTGTGAGATTTAATTGGGCATTACGACAAGGTACATAGACCGCTATCCAGCATGCATCTATGCCTAAAAAGTCCACCTTCAAGTTATCATCCGAACCCCTTCCAGTATTAAGTTGCTAACAACAGACAATTGCATTAAGTATTGCGCGTAATGTAATCAGTGGCTACATCCTCGAACATAGCACCAATGTTTTATCCCTAGTGGCAACAGCACATCCATAATCTTAGAGATTTCTGTCACTTCCCCAGATTCACGGAGACATGAACCCACTATCGAGCATAAATACTCCCTCTTGGAGTTAATAGCAAAAACTTGGCCAGAGCCTCTACTAATAACGGAGAGCATGCAAGATCATAAATAACACATAGATATAAATTGATAATCAACATAACATGGTATTCTCTATTCATCGGATCCCAACAAACACAACATATAGAATTACAGATGGATGATCTTGATCATGTTCGGCAGCTCACAAGACCCGACAATTAAGCACAATGAGGAGAAGACAACCATCTAGCTACTGCTATGGACCCATAGTCCAGGGGTAGACTACTCACACATCACTCCGGAGGCGACCATGGCGGCGTAGAGTCCTCCGGGAGATGATTCCCCTCTCCGGCAGGGTGCCGGAGGCGATCTCCTGAATCCCCCGAGATGGGATTGGCGGCAGCGGCGTCTCTGGAAGGTTTTCCGTATCGTGGCTCTCGGTACTGGGGGTTTCGCGACGAAGGCTTTAAGTAGGCGGAAGGGTAGGTCAGGGGTGACACGAGGGGCCCAGGAGACAGGGCGGCACGGCCAAGGGTGGGGCCGCGCCGCCTGCCCTCCTGGCCACCTCGTGGCCCCACTCCGTTGAATCTTAGGTCTTCTGGAAGCTTCGTGGCAAAATAGGACCCTGGGCGTTGATTTCGTCCAATTCCGAGAATATTTCCTTACTAGGATTTCTGAAACCAAAAACAGCAGAAAACAGCAACTGGCACTTCGGCATCTTGTTAATAGGTTAGTTCCAGAAAATGCACGAATATGACATAAAGTGTGCATAAAACATGTAGATATCATCAATAATGTGGCATGGAACATAAGAAATTATCGATACGTCGGAGACGTATCAACCCCAACCATCTCTGGGAAGGCTGATAACTCCCACAGTCTCACCTTCATCTGGCTGGAGGTTGCAGCGCAAAATTTTAGGGTATTCATTATGAAGAAACTTCCAGTATGCTGTGTAGACGCAGTTTTTCCTCATGAATGGAACCAATGTGACATCAGGAGCTTTGGATTCACGCTTCTTCAGATTGGCAATGATTGGGTAATTGAGTCCGAGGAACAGAGAGTGGTCGCCGAGGCTGTTAACCTGCCTCCAAAGAGAGTCTCCTGCACGTGCAGTAGATAAGGGATCCTGCTCAAAGACGTAGGTGGCAACAGGAGGATACTGCCGTAGCTGAAGCCCATTAGCAGCATAGGGAATGTCAGGAGGTACTTCAGCATTGGCAATCCCAATGTTGTTTACTGTAAGGATGATCATCAATCGCTTGCCATCAGCAGATGGAGCGAGGAACCACGCGTACTGCAGATCATCCACCACCGGTGGCGGGATTACAAACGGGAGCATCAGGTTTTCTGCAATATTAGAAATGGAGACGAATATGGTGTTACTGGCAACCATATTCAAACATCAGCATTGTTCATCGTTCATGCTCACAGTATAAATACGACTATGTAAGCTAAGGACATTGGTCATTCATGTGTTCAAATCGAGTGTCCAATATATCAGTTATACTGCATCCATCCCACGAAACTAGTCTTAACTTCGCCAAAACTAGACACTAGTTAGTGTATACACAGTTATATACTACCTCTGTCCCACCGAAAGTGTCTGAGATTTGTCCAAATTCAGATGTATCTAGACAGTGAAAGCATATAGATACATTAGAATTTTGACAAATATATATCATCTTAAGTTTAAGTCCTGTGCTGTAGTTAATTCCCTTTGTCTTAAGTGATCTATTAGAGAGCTTCCCTGTGACCACCCGAAGGGTAAGAAATGTTTAACTGTATAAGTGGATTGCCTAGACCTTTCCATCAGTTCGGACTTTTGGTTGCGTTGGCTAGTCGATGAAGCTTGACATGGTGTCAGAGCCAGGGTCTCGAGTTCGAGTCCTGGCTTTCGCAATTTATCCTAAAATTGCCGCCCTTGCGATCAGTTCGGACTTTTGGTTGTGTTGGTAGTGCATTAAGCTTCACAAGAAAGAAATGCCTTTTTATAGCTAACCCCAAGTCTGGTAACATTTGCAAAATAGGTATCAGATGCAGCTATCCATTCAGTAGAAGAATTTGCATTTTAGAGTTGAAGGTTCATAATCTCTTCTCTACTATTGATAGTAAAGGGTACACATGGTATTTGTTTACCTCATTTTCGCGTTCTAAAAAAGGTACGCCATATGGTTGTGCTAAGTTAAACTGATTTAAGTCTGTTCAAGTTTATCGAAAGTTATACTACCAACATCTAAAACATCAATATAGGTTCATATATTACAAAAGATATTTAGATTTTCTTTTCTCGAACACATGCCTAGTCGTGCATCATTATATATTAGAGCATACAGGGTTGTAGCAAGGCTACGAAAAACTGAGAAAGCAAAAAGAAAGAACTATACAGGGGACTGCAGGCAGCTAACTTTGCTAGGCCTGCAGGTGCTAAATCATATATATATGAGGTTGTCGATATTAGTCGTAAACTTACTCAAACTTAAATAATACTGAATTAGGAAAAAGATAACCTGAGTTATTTTGAATGAGGGGACGTCACAATCACTAATCAAAGATAATTGTGGGAAACTGAAATCTATTCAAGAAAATGGGAGAAATAATGTATCAAAAATAAAATTAATTATACCATTTTGTAGATTGTTCACCGATATAAACAAAGAACTGTTTGATCTGCATGTAGGTACATCCAATCAACGCTTTTTCCCTGATCTCTAGAAAATATAAGCTACGCATGTAATTACAAACGATTTTCTTCTATTTTTCTGTTTCTACGTTAACATTTGAGATACTTGTTAATTACATCCATATTCTGCAGTTGCATAGAGTTACTAATTCAGGAATGCATTCACATACGGAGTATACTATGTTTGCTGATGACTGACTAGTACTAATTCATTGCAAGCAACGGTTAATTCATATTCAGATAAAGGATGTGATCGTTAAGTCATATACTTATGAAAGTCCTTATGCATCTCTCTGATGCAGATGGCGGGGGTCTCTCGTCCTCCTTTTGGAGGCAAAATCAATTAGTTATATATGAAGCAATGGGTGTAAAAGGTTGTCAAAAAGGGTGCCTTCATAGTGCTACGTTATCTTTTGAGATATTGGTTAATTACATCCATATTCTGCATTGGCGTAGAGTTACTAATTCAGGAATGCAATCACATACTGAGCATACTATGTTTGTTGGTGGCTAATTAGTACTACTAATTCATTGCAAGCAACGGTTCATTCATATTCAGCAAAAGGGGGTGTGATCATTAAGTCATTTAAGAAAGGTAAAATATAAACAAGGTAGTTCATTAATAACTTCATTGGTTAAGACAGTGTATCATGCAATGCAAAAGGACTGAAAAAATACCATTTGCGGTGTCCCAGAAGTACGTGGAGCCGTCAGTTTCGTCCATCGCAAAAACGTGGCCACCGAGTTCAATGGCATCACAGTAATTTGGATAATCAGGTGCAGGTGTAAGAGCCTCCAGCATTCTCCAGTCGCCACCCCCTTCAAGGTAGAAAATCGTTTTGTCGAACAAGGCGATGAGCTTGTAATCTGCGTACCTCCCACCTTTTGTGGGCACTTGGCAGATTACAATCTTCAACAAATCAATTGCTGGACCCTAGTTAAAAGAGTATGCAGGTTCATATGAAAAACTACAATGATCGATCTTCGAAGCAGGTAGGGATGGAAGGGGGATATGTTGCTCGGTGTAGACGTTCATGAGGCACCACTAGTACCCATGATGATCGGCGGCGGCGATCCAGTCGCCGTTCGCGCCAAGCCATTTTCTGTCGTGCATGAACGGCAGGGCGACAGAACGGCGAGGATGGTCGAGGGGCACCAGGTCGTACACAGTATCATGCAGACGAGATGCTGTCGCCCAATCCCAGTGTTCATCGAACCAATAAGCAGGCGGAGGCATCAGCAGGCAGGGTTCACCCCAATGGTGCATCTTACCTTCATCCTTGCTGATCCGGTCGTAGAGCTCCCTGGAACATGCGGCAAGTCGGACGGTGTAGGTAACGTCCAGATGCGCAGCGATGAGGTCGGTGTTGTCGCCGGTGAGAGCCTCCCAGTGGCCTTCCCCGCCGCCCCGGCAAATCCTAGAATAATTCATCACGTGAAGATGGATTTAGGTGGATGGCGGATGCAACCGCGCTTGGGGATTTCGGAGGAGAGGGCGAGCGCTATGGAAGGAACGATGCGGCGTGGTGGGGATCGAGATACTGCGCGTGCGCGTGATTCTGGAAGGGTGAAGAGAAGATGATAGACATGCAAGGGGCAAAAACTAGGTAGTACTCTAGGCTGCTGCTGCGACTGGGCGCCGATTTGACTGTTGGTATACTAGCACGCCACCCATCTATAAATTTGCGACGACGTTTGGTGCAGTGATGTCTCGTCACATCAGGTTGACCAGAGAGGTTTTTTTTTTACAGTTTCCATTTCGATATATTTTTCGCCAATAATCGTAGTTCTCTACATGCCAGAGACACGTACCTTAACACGTGGGCAGCATGCAACTGCGCGAGCACCAAAATGGAATGAGAGATGTTTTAGAGCAGAACTTCATTTTCAATGCCTTTCTTAGCTTGGTTTGGAAACCGGACAGAGCTTCAGTGACTTGATGCTTCCAAGATACATTGTGACTATGTGCCACCATCTGCCATCCATTTGAGATCCAACGTTCCAAACTATCTCTTAGTTCGAAGCTAAAAAAAACTATTCTGAAAATTTTGAAAAAATCCAGTAATATGTAGATGCCTTATTTTAAAATCTATGAAGCTTGTGATTAAATAGCTTCTTACGTACTCGAGCACTAGTTCAAACTAAATATATGTTCGCTCACAAACCTATAATTCAAATCGAATGAAACTATGTGTGTATATATATAGTAATAATATTAACTTTCGCCATAACTTGGGTCCCATTTATCTTGTGAAGTTTCCCACTATGTATGATGAACTGAACCTTAGCATTAAGATGGGACCAACATGTATATGCTATTGGTGTACCCACATGCACGACAGAGGAATGAGAGATAAATTATTTTTGATTGCTAGTTGTTTGATTCTACGGGATTTTTTCCTACACCAGCTAGTTGTTTGATTCATGGGAACATATCCTATAGGAAATAATCCTATAGAAAATAAACATGAGGTCATATCTCATTGATAATTCCTTTGGCTGAATCAAAGAGAACTCATCTTCCTACAGGATTCGACTAGGCATGCCATACTAATCATATGTTTTTTCCTATTCCTACGAATCATGCAGCCCAAGGAAATATTACTTGTGGATAACCTCCACTACAACCTTATCAACTACTTTTTCCTTGTAGATAGGTCTTGTGGACAACATAGTGGATGCTCTTAGCCTTTTGCATAGCGGTGAAGCTTGACAAGAAAGGTTGGAGGGACAACAAGCTGAGAGAAAGTAAAATGAGCTAATATTACGCTGAATTTTACAAATAACATAGGCTTAATTTTTCTAGGTTGGGCGGGCCACGGCTCGGTTTTGCTTCAACTAAGACTAGCCACAATGGGAGTATCATAGGTAGTAGTAGTATCATGCATGTCATGTAGGTATAAATCTTATGTGGCACACCAATTAATGATGAGAGAGGTGAAATTAGTATCATAGGTAGATACAGTATCATAGCACGTAAAACTAGAAATTTTAGAGGCAAACACATCATGTACACATATTTGCATTGAGATTCTACAAAACATTAAATAGAATGGAACTATGATACTAATTCATGATACTATGCATTGTAGGTGTTGTATCATAAACTAGTATCATACTCCCTCCATCCATAAATAAGTGGACGTGCGGGATTTTCAAGGTAAATTAGTAAAAAAAAGAGAAAATTGCATTGGGAAGATGCAACCAACATCTCTCTCCTCTTTAATTATTTCATCTCCAATAGGCTAAGTGCATGTACAAAATTAAGATAACATGTGTTGAATATTATTGGGTTTGATTTCCATGCGATGAGAGAGAAATAACTTTTGCTAATTTAAAGTACATTGGGAACATAGAAGTACACTCTTTCATGGACAAAGTTTGAGGCTAGATGTCCACTTATTTGAGGACGGAGGGATTATGTATGATACTAGTCTATGATACTTCCCATTGTGACTAGTCTAAGTGCTTTTGCACAATGAACACTAGCTATGCACAGACCTCAGAAAACACTTCTACATCATTCTACTATTCACACCTTTTTTTCTAATAGAACTACGTACCATTGTTTTTAATATAATCTTGTGACGAGAGTATATATTTCTAAAATAGTCATTTATGTTTCGCATAAGCTCAAAGAGGGCTACTTAATTATGAGAGATATCTTTCAACTAATACGTTGTAGGAGTACTTTAATTATGTGAGCTATCGTGTGAAATGCTTACTAGAACGAGTATAAAAGGTGTTTGATAACATTACAGGCCACACGCCCAGTGTAGCCTACGTTGTAGGAGCATTACATCAATTTAACAACTACGGAGGAGTAGCCTAGGTAGAGATAACAGGCAAAGGAAATAGTTCAACAGATAGTACAACACAACTACTTACGGAAAGGGAGTAGCCTAGGTAGAGATAAACATGCAAATGACATAGTTCAACAGATGCAAAGTAAGGACTTAGTTTGGCATGCTATCACTCTGCTATCTAGCCTGTAGTACAAATAAACTTGTCATATTACTAGATAATAATTTTGCGTGCCATCTTGTTCTTCAAAAGCTGCATTATTGACTTGTTTCTCTGACTTGGCATGACGCTCACATATGGAATACTGAACATATTGGTTTGCATTCCCTCTTATACAAGTTCACAGGTGATCCCACTATATTCTGTATCTGGTCCATCCTAAGCTCCAGCATTAACTATCCTCTATGTGTTGCTCATTACAAGTTTATATCCCGAAACATCTTGATTTGCATCCCCTTCACTATAAGTTCAGGAGTATTATTTAGTTCACGGCCAAAATGAAGTAATTGCACTTGGCACATGTTGGTTCACATTCCCTCCTCTTTAGCTTTTGCCATCGTAACTTCATCTTGCTCAGTCGTTGTTACAAAATTTATAGCCTGCTACTATGTTTGGTTTACATTCCCTGCTCTGTAGATGTAGCCATCATAACTTCATCTTGCTCAGTCGTTGTTACAAAATTTATAGCCTGCTACTATGTTGTTCATGCCAATTTTGTACTCCCTGAACATGTTGGTTTGCATGGGACTCGACAGTAGTAAGTCTGCTGTTTCATTCTAACATGCTCTGTTATATTGGCTGTTGGCATGCGGCATGCACTCTTTGTTTGCTTATTGTGCGCATTACAATGATCTTGTTATAATGACGAAATGATGAGTTCCAAATTCTTTGGCAAACAATATTGTAGTGTCTTTGCCTTTCCATTGTTGCTGTCTTAACTTGTAATGTCTTTGTTTCAGATATAGGTGCTGCATGGACAACTTAAAAGATTGCCGGATCGCTTCATTGTATTGCTAGGTTTAATTACCATTCAATTTCTCTGGGTTCTGTAATATTTTTTCAAAGCCGTGCAGCTGATGTAATATTTAGTTAGTTTTTATAGTTCTTTCGCGCATTTTTTCTTTGTTGCTTGTGGTAAGTGAGGCTATCCGACAGAAATCATTGCTGCGTAAATATTCTCAGTATCTAAAACACGAATTCCCATCCCTTAAACGGCCCAATTAACCGAAATCACATATGTGCCGGCCCGCAAAATCCTAAAGCGCCTATTATGCCGGCATATAAACAGCAACTAAACGGGCTGGCCCACTTACTTATTGGGCCAGCCCACTTGATTTACGGTGGACCCCACACTCTAATTGGGCCGGCCCACTTGCTTTAAGGTGGGTCGGCCCTTTAACAGGAAAGTGGGACCCACCTGTGCTTTGTCCCGGCCCACTATCTTGCTGGGCCGGCCCACTTGCTGCATGGTGGACCCCACATACTAAATGGGCCGGCCCTTTAAGAGGAAAGTGGGACCCACCTGCGTTTTTGGCCCGGCCCACTATCTTGTTGGGCCGGCCCACTTGCTGCATGGTGGACCCCACATACTAAATGGGCCGGCCCTTTTAGAGGAAAGAGGGATCCACCTGTGTTTTTGGCCCGGCCCACTAGCGTGTTGGGCCGGCCCACTTGCTATATGGTGGACCCCACATACTCAATGGGTCGGCCCTTTAACTGGAAAGTGGGACCCACCTGTGTTTTTGGCCCGGCCCACTACCTTGTTGGGCCGGCCCACTTGCTATATGGTGGACCCCACATACTAAATGGGCTGGCCCATTAACAGGAAAGTGGGATCCACCTGTGCTTTTGGCCCGGCCCACTGGCTTGGTGGGCCGGCCCAATTGATCTAATGTGGACCCCACGCATTAAATGGGCCGGCTCGATAGCAGGAAAGTGGGACCCACATGCTAATTGGGCCGGCCCAATAACTTCTTGGGCCGGCCCACTTGCTTTAAGGTGGACCCCACTTGTTAAATGGGCCGGCCCGATAACATGAAAGTGGGTCCCACATGTTTTGTGGGCCGGCCCTTTTGCCTGTTGACCGGTCAAACGAGTGCATTCGGTCCGACCCACATGCTTAGTGGGCCGGCCCGTTAATGTTTTGACCAGTCAACCTTAGAGGTTAGGCCCGGCCCACGTAACTAATGGACCAGCCCAGCTATATAGTTGACCGGTCAAACTAAGTCAGCTGGCCCGGCCCGCAAACTTAATGGGCCGGCCCGCTTAAGACGTGGTATGCCTCGTGTGGGCCTACCATCTACCATGGGGTTTCAGCGGTTAACGCCGTTAACTGCCAGTTAACGGCGTCTGCCACGTGGCAGTTTGCATGACGTCATCAGTCAACGGGCTCCCGGAAACACTTCTGCAACGGTCCGATTTTCCGTGGCGGAAGGGCACCCAAGCGCGACGGACCGAAAAATACGTGGTAGGACTTTGCCTGACGCAGTTTCGACAACAGAGCCCATATCGTCGGGTTAGGCCCATAGGCGACGAAAAATACCCCTTAGCGGACGATTTTGAGACGTTGTCTATCAGAACTTTTCTTGTAGTGATATCTAGGGTTTGTGCTTGTAAACTAAACGTTAGTTTAATTCCGCATTCTTACAAGACAAATCCGTAAGGCAGTGTTTGGTTGCACGGAATTGGGGCTCGGAATTGGAATTGAGGTCCAAAAAGGCCAATTCGGCTGTTTGGTTGCGCTTGGAATTGGGCCGTGGAATTCGGAGGCCAATTCCGAGGTCCAGCCCCGCTAGTGCAATTTTCTGCCCCGCCAATTCAGAGGTCCAGACCTCTGAATTGGCTCGGAATTGGCTCGGGCCACCCACTGCCGCCTACCGCCACCCGCCACCGCCCGCCGCCGCTAGGCCACCCGCCGCCGCCCACCGCCGTCGCCCGCCGCCACCACCACCGCTCGCGCGCCCACCGTCGTCGCCGCCGCCACCCATCACTGCCGTCGCCGCTGCGGGCCACCCGCCGCCACCCACGGCCACCCGCCGCCGCCGCTGCGCCGCCACCGCCATCGCCGCCGCCACCCACCACCGCTCGCCGCCGCCCGCCACGCCCACTGCCGTCACCCGCCGCCACCCACCACCGCCCGCCGCCGGGCCACCCCCCGCCCCCCACCGCCCGCCGCCACCCCCCGCCACCCGCCGGCGTCGGGCCACCCGCCGCTGCCGCCAGACGAGCGCCGCCGCCGGCCAGACGAGCGCCGCCGCCGGAGAGCCTCTTCTTCCTCTGCCACCGGCGCGATCCCGACTACCTCCGCCTCCCCGTAATCCTGCTCGGCTCCGCCGCCTTCCCCTGCGGCCGACAGGAGGCGGCACATCTCCCGGCTCCCCGCGCGCGGCCGGCCGGGGCCCTCGCATCTCCGGCCTCCCCTGCACCAGCTCGCCGGCCGGTGGTCTGCTCCCTTTGCCCCCTTTGGTGGAGAAGAAGAAGTGTTGATTCAAGAAATTTTGCAATTCCACACAATGTACATCCAAACAAGATTTAGAATTCCATTGATCTTTTGATTCTATAGTTGAATACCACGCGCATCCAAACCACATTTGTGGTATTGAATTGAATTGGTTGATTTGGTTTTCCATTGCCAATTCAATTCAGAGCCCAATTCATTGCAACCAAACACAGCATAAGAGTTTTTAATTGCCTATTCACCCCCCTTTAGGCGACATCTCGATCTTTCATTTGGTATCAGAGCAAGGTCTCTCCTTGTTTAAGGCTTCACCGCCTTGGGAGTAAAGATGTCGGCTAGTATAGTGCACAATGACACAATTATCTTTGATGGCACAAATTATCTTTTGTGGCGAAATTGCTTGCTTTGTAATCTTCGGACCTTGTGTCCAAATATAGAGCAATTTCTAGATGTCGGTTTTTCTCCTCCGATGGATTCTCAAAATCTATCTTTAGAGGATGAGAAAAACATACATCTTGAAGCTCAAGTATCTAATGAGCTTTTTGTTGGAGATATGCCCAAGAGGCAATAATAAATTGTTATTATATATCTTTGTGTTTATGATAATGTTTACATACCATGCTATAATTGTATTAACTGAAACATTGATACATGTGTGTTATGTGAACAACAAGGAGTCCCTAGTAAGCCTCTTGTATAACTAGCTTGTTGATTAATAGATGATCATAGTTTCATGATCGTGAACATTGGATGTTATTAATAACAAGGTTATGTCATTATGTGAATGATGTAATGGACACACCCAATTAAGCGTAACATAAGATCACATCATTAAGTTATTGCTATAAGCTTTCGATACATAGTTAGTCCTTTCGACCATGAGATCATGTAAATCATTTATACCGGAAGGGTACTTTGATTAGATCAAATGCTACTGCGTAAATGGGTGGTTATAAAGGTGGGATTAAGTATCCGGAAAATATGAGTTGAGGCATATGGATCAACAGTGGGATTTGTCCATCCCTATGACGGATAGATATACTCTGGGCCCTCTCGGTGGAATGTCGTCTAATTAGCTTGCAAGCATATGAATGGTTCATAAGATACCACATACCACGGTACGAGTAAAGAGTACTTGTCATGAGACGAGGTTGAACGAGGTATAGAGATACCGATGATCAAACCTCGGACAAGTAAAATATCGCGTGAAAAAGGGAATCGGTATCGTATGTAAATGGTTCAGTCGATCACTAAAGTCATCATTGAATATGTGGGAGCCATTATGGATCTACAGATCCCGCTATTGGTTATTGGTCGGAGAGAGGTCTCAACCATGTCTACATAGTTCGCGAACCGTAGGGTGACACACTTAAGGTTTGATGTCGTTTAAGTAGATATGGAATATGGAATGGAGTTCGAAGTTTTGTTCGAAGTCTCGGATGGGATCCAGGACATCACGAAGAGGTCCGGAATGGTCCGGAGGATAAGATTCATATATAGGAAGTCATTTTCTAGGTTTGAAAATGATCCGATATTTTTTCTGGAAGGTTCTAGAAGGTTCTAGAAGAGTCCGGAAGAAATCAGCATGGAAGGTGGAGTCCCAGAGGGACTCCACCCACCTTGGTCGGCCAACCTAAGGGAGGAGGAGTCCCAAGTGGACTCCTCCCCATGGTGGCCGGCCACCCCACCAAAGGAAAGGGGGGACTCCCACTCCCCCTAGGTTTGGTCATATGGAAGGTTTATGTTGGGGTCTTATTCGGAGACTTTTGACCTAATCCTTGGGGCTTCCACCTATATAAAGAGAGGAGGGGAGGGGCTGGCCGGCCACTCTTGGCTCCACCTTGGCCGCACCCCTTTGAGGGCCGGCGCCCAAGCCCCCTCTCCCCAAACCCTAGCCACCTCTCCTCCACCACCTCTCCCGCATATGCTTAGCGAAGCTCCGCCGGAGATCTCCATCGACACCGCCACCACGCCGTCGTGCTGCCGGGATTCCGAGGAGGATATACTACTTCCGCTGCCCGCTGGAACGGGGAGAAGGACGTCGTCATCAACACCGAACGTGTGACCGAGTATGGAGGTGTTGCCCGATTGTGGCACCGTCAAGATCTTCTACGCGCTTTTGAAAGCGGCAAGTGATGGAGATCATGCCCGAAGATGATGGAGATCATGTCCGTGCTTTGGAGATGAAGATCAAAGGCGCAAAGACTAAAGGGCCATATCATATCACATATGAATTGCATGTGATGTTAATCCTTTATGCATCTTATTTTGCTTAGAACGCGACGGTAGCATTATAAGATGATCCCTCACATTAATATCAAGATAATAAAGTGTTCTCCCCTCGTATGCACCGTTGATATAGTTCTTCTTTTCGAAGCATCTCGTGATGATCGGATGTGATAGACTCAACGTTCACATACAACGGGTGTAAGCCATGTTGCACACGCAGAATACTTGGGTTTGCTTGACGAGCCTAGCATGTACAGACATGGTCTCGGGACAACGGAAACCGAAAGGTTGAACACGAGTCATATGGATGATATGATCAACATATTGATGTTCACCATTGAAGCTATATCATCTCACGTGATGATCGGTTTTGGTGTAGTGGATGTGGATCGTGTACCACTTAACAACTATGAGGGATGTTGTATTAAGTGGGAGTTCATTAGTAATTAGATTAAAACATGAACTAATTATCATGAACATAGTCTGAGTAGTATTTTGAATTAATTTTGTAGTATTGGCATCCGTTTTCTACCATGCGCTAGTCTTGTAATTGAGATAGAAATACTGTTAAGTCTGACAAGAAACTTTACAGACTGGTACCGTATTGTTAAAGAATCAAGAAATGATTAAATCCTATTTGCAAAACTTTTAGTAAACCTCACATTGTTGATTCAAAGAGCTATGGTTTCAATTAGTACCTAAAGTCATCTTGTCTCCGTGAAACTTGAAGTTCAAATCTGTTTGAAAAGTAAGGAGCTGAAAATTTAGTTTTCAGAAATAATCAAGGTATGAGATATATGTGATATCTAAGACCTTATTGCAAGATGATAGAATAAAATTTGGTGAGACTACATAAACTCATAAGTTTTATGGGAATGTACGAAGGTTGAAGACGCAAGGCATCCCAATCCTCCAACTATTGGGGCACTAACGATATTCACATATCCATGAAGTGATCGTCCTTAGTATGCACCGTTGCTAAGACTCGTCGTTTCGAAGCATCACGTGATGATCGGGTGTTATAGATTCTACGTGTGCATACAACGGGTGCAAGCCAGATTTGCACATGCGAATACTAAGGTTAAACTTTATGAGCCTAGCATGTACAGACATGGTCTCAGAAAGTCGTCATGAATTGATGGATAAAATTATGAGTGAAATTGTTCATCATATTACAAAGTTACTAATAGTGAAATCTAGAACACTTGTCATATGATGATCAACTTCAAAGTAAGAACCTCAAGGTTATTGGTATTTGACCAACAAACTTAGAAGTTATTAAAGATGAAGTGTTTTTCTGAATAATGAGGAAAGCTAAAAGAGAAACTACAAAAGATTATTGGCAGAAAGAAAGAAAAGACTAGAAAGTCTAGCTCAGGTGTATATAAATGATATACATGTTATGGTTGTATTCCTAGTTAGGTCACACAATGAAATTCTTGGGTATTAGTACCATATTGGTTGGTATGAAGTGTCATACAAAACAACGCAATACAAGAATACAATGGCCTAAGTGACTGACAAGGAATATGATAGGAATGCACGTCTGGAACAAAAATAAAGTGTTATTATGTTCGTCGCTGGCATTCTATCTAGCCCTTAGAATTTATAATAAAGAACTTAATAATTGTTATTTTGCTCTGGTCAAATAAAAACAATGAGTTGTTCAAATTATGACATTACTCCATGTACGATGGATAAGTTATTATAAATCTTAATGGTGAAACACACATACATAACACTGACGCTAAAATACCATAAGGCAAATGATTTGAATTCCACTTATTTGTGGAACCGCCATTTAGGTCATTTTAGATAAGAACGCATGAAGGAACTCCACGCAAATGGATTTTTGGAGTCATTTGATTTTTGAATCGTTTGGCGCTTGCAAATCTTTTCTAAAAGAGAATGAATAAAATACCATTTATAGGCCAAGAGTTGAACGGGCAACTAACTTAGTGAAAACATACATGATGATATATGTGGTTCACTGGGCATAGTTGTGTGCGGGAGATTCTTATACTTCATTAAAACTTCCAACAATGAATTGAGTATATATGTGTGGATATATTCGATAAGGAAGAAGTTTGAAACATTTGAATAGATTCAAATAAATTTCAACATGAAGTGGAAATCATCGTAATAGAAAAGTCAAATATCTATGATTAGATCATGGTGGAAATATTTGAATTACGAGTTTTACCGAACATCTAAGAGAGTCATGAAATTGTTCTACAACTCACATTTCTTGGAGTATCATAATGATGATGTAGTATCCGAGAGATGTATCCAAACCTTGTTGGATTAATGATGAGATAAAAATAAAATGATGCCATTATATTTTTGTGGATTATGCTTTAGAGACTACCGCTTTTACACTGAATAGAGTATCATCATGATCCGTTGAAATGACATCATACGAGTTATGGCATGGGTATAAACCCTAATAGTCCGTTCTTTAAATTTTGGTCTAAGAGTTTACAACCAAAATCGGATGAATGTCTTTGTTGGTTATCCCAAAGTGTTGATTGGGAATTCTTTCCACTATGGATACAAAGACAAAAGTGTTTGTCGATGTTTCTTATTTATTTCCAAGAAATTGTTTGTAGCAAACTATTAGAGTGGGAGAACAATAGAATTTGATAAGGTTTATGAACCTGAGCATAATGATCAAAGTAGCGCAACATCGGAATTGGTTCCGGAAGCGGCCACAACGATCATGGCTCCCATGACTACAAAGTGTTTTAGCCATGGAGATCGAAGTACATATTGAACCTTGTAGGTATGGTTTACTTTGTGATCAAATAAATGATTTGTGGACAAAGGATTGATTTTGAACAATGATAAACCAACTACAAACAAATGAGTTATGATGGGCCCTGACTCCGTTAAAATGGCTATACGCCATGAAATCCAAGATAGATGAATACTTATTGAAAGTAAATGGATCTATAAAATTGATGAAGCTTGACTTGTCGAAAAGTTGTTTACGACAAAGTTCAAAGAGTTGACTACGATAAGATTAGATCTCCCATATTTGGTCTCTCTAAAGTCTAGATAATTTCTAGTATTGAGTTTGAACAACAAGGAAGACGGTGTAGAGTTTTATAATGTTTTCAATATGTCTTTTATGTGAGTTTTGCTGCACCGCTTCATCCTTGTGTTTGTTTCAAATAGCCTTGCTAGCCTAAACCTTGTATCGAGAGGGAATACTTCTCATGCATCCAAAATACTTGAGCCAACCACTATGCCATTTGTGTCCACCATACCTACCTACTACATGGTATTTCTCCGCCATTCCAAAGTAAATTGCTTGAGTGCTACCTTTAAATTTCCATTCTCTACCTTTACAATATATAGCTCATGGGACAAATAGCTTAAAAACTATTGTGGTATTGAATATGTACTTATGCACTTTATCTCTTATTAAGTTGCTCGTTGTGCGATAACCATGTTCCTGGGGACGCCATCAACTACTCTTTGTTGAATATCATGTGAGTTGCTATGCATGTTCGTCTTGTCTGAAGTAAGGGAGATCTACCACCTTATGGTTAGAGCATGCATATTGTTAGAGAAGAACATTGGGCCACTAACTAAAGCCATGATCCATGGTGGAAGTTTCAGTTTTGGACATATATCCTCAATCTCATATGAGAAAATTAATTGTTGCTACATGCTTATGCATAAAAGAGGAGTCCATTATCTGTTGTCTATGTTTTCCCGGTATGGATGTCTAAGTTGAGAATAATCAATAGCGAGAAATCCAATGAGAGCTTTCTCCTTAGACCTTTGTACAGGCGGCATAGAGGTACCCCTTTGTGACACTTGGTTAAAACATGTGCATTGCGATAATCCCGGTAGTCCAAGCTAATTAGGACAAGGTGCGGGCACTATTAGTATACTATGCATGAGGCTTGCAACTTGTAAGATATAATTTACATAACACATATGCTTTATTACTACCGTTGACAAAATTGTTTCTTTTTTTCAAAATCAAAGCTCTAGCACAAATATAGCAATCGATGCTTTCCTCTTTGAAGGACCTTTCTTTTACTTTTATTGTTGAGTCAGTTCACCTATTTCTCTCCACCTCAAGAAGCAAACACTTGTGTGAACTGTGCATTGATTCCTACATACTTGCATATTGCAATTATTATATTACTCTATGTTGACAATATCCATGAGATATACATGTTACAAGTTGAAAGCAACCGCTGAAACTTAATCATCCTTTGTGTTGCTTCAATGCTTCTACTATGAATTATTGCTTTATGAGTTAACTCTTATGCGAGACTTATTGATGCTTGTCTTGAAGTACTATTCATGAAAAGTCTTTGCTATATGATTCAGTTGTTTACTCATGTCATTTACATTGTTTTGATCGCTGCATTCATTACATGTGCTTTACAAATAGTTTGATCAAGGTTATGATGGCATGTCACTCCAAAAATTATCTTTGTTTATCGTTTACCTGCTCGGGACGAGCAGAAACTAAGCTTGGGGATGCTGATACGTCTCCGACATATCGATAATTTCTTATGTTCCATGCCACATTATTGATGATATCTACATGTTTTATGCACACTTTATGTCATATTTGTGCATTTTCTGGAACTAACCTATTAACAAGATGCCGAAGTGCCAGTTGCTGTTTTCTGCTGTTTTTGGTTTCAGAAATCCTAGTAAGGAAATATTCTCGGAATTGGACGAAATCAACGCCCAGGGTCCTATTTTGCCACGAAGCTTCCAGAAGACCGAAGAGGAGACGAAGTGGGGCCATGAGGTGGCCAAACCACAGGGCGGCGCGGCCCAAGCCCTGGCCGCGCCGACCTATAGTGTGGGCCCCTCGTGACGCCCCTTGACCTGCCCTTCCGCCTACAAATAGCCTTCGTCGCGAAACCCCCGGTGCAAGAGAGCCACGATACGGAAAACCTTCCAGAGACGCCGCCGCCGCCAATCCCATCTTGGGGGATTCAGGAGATCGCCTCCGGCACCCTGCCGGAGAGGGGAATCATCTCCCGGAGGACTCTACGCCGCTATGGTCGCCTCCGGAGTGATGTGTGAGTAGTCTACCCCTGGACTATGGGTCCATAGCAGTAGCTAGATGGTTGTCTTCTCCTCATTGTGCTTAATTGTCGGGTCTTGTGAGCTGCCGAACATGATCAAGATCATCTATCTGTAATTCTATATGTTGTGTTTGTTGGGATCCGATGAATAGAGAATACTTGTTATGTTGATTATCAATTTATATCTATATGTTGTTTATGATCTTGCATGCTCTCCGTTACTAGTAGATGCTCTGGCCAAGTAGATGCTTGTAACTCCAAGAGGGAGTATTTATGCTCGATAGTGGGTTCATGTCTCCGTGAATCTGGGGAAGTGACAGAAATCTCTAAGATTATGGATGTGCTGTTGCCACTAGGGATAAAACATTGGTGCTATGTTCGAGGATGTAGTTACTGATTACATTACGCGCAATACTTAATGCAATTGTCTGTTGTTAGCAACTTAATACTGGAGGGGGTTCGGATGATAACCTGAAGGTGGACTTTTTAGGCATAGATGCATGCTGGATAGCGGTCTATGTACTTTGTCGTAATGCCCAATTAAATCTCACTATACTCATCATAATATGTATGTGCATGGTCATGCCCTCTTTATTTGTCAATTGCCCAACTGTAATTTGTTCACCCAACATGTTGTTTATCTTATGGGAGAGACACCTCTAGTGAACTGTGGACCCCGGTCCAATTCTCTTTACTGAAATACAATCTACTGCAATACTCGTTCAACTGTTTTCTGCAAACAATCATCATCCACACTATACATCTAATCCTTTGTTACAGCAAGCCGGTGAGATTGACAACCTCGCTGTTTCATTGGGGCAAAGTACTTGGTTTGTGTTGTGCAGGTTCCACGTTGGCGCCGGAATCCCTGGTGTTGCGCCGCACTACATCTCGCCGCCATCAACCTTCAACGTGCTTCTTGACTCCTACTGGTTCGATAAACCTTGGTTTCTACTGAGGGAAACTTGCCGCTGTGCGCATCACACCTTCCTCTTGGGGTTCCCAACGGACGCGTGTCGAATGGAAAGACAATACGTCAACCACGCGCATCAACAGCCGGGCCTCAAGGGAATCTTCTGGCTATTAAGGTACTCCTTTTAATAGAGCACCGGAGCAAAGCATTAACACTTGGTGAAAACATGTGATCCTCATACCTACGCCTTCCCCTCCAGTTGTCCCAATTTCTGTCACTTTGGGGCCTTTGGTTCCGGACATAGACATGTGCATACAACTTGTAGATACAATCTTAAGCAATAAGTATAGAGCTTAAATCTAAGATCATGCCACTCGGGCCCTAGTGACAAGCATTAAGCATAACAAGATTGCAGCAACAATAACTTCACAAACTTTATAGATAGACTAATCATAATGTATCATCCATCGGATCCCAACAAACACAACACCGATTACATCAGATGGATCTCAATCATGTAAGGCAGCTCATGAGATCATTGTATTGAAGTACATGGGATAGAGAGTACCAACTAGCTACTGCTAGAACCCGTAGTCCATGGGGGAACTACTCACGGAGCATGATGGAGGCGGTGGCGTCGATGGAGATGGCTTCCGGGGGCACTTCCCCGTCCCGGCAGGGTGCCGGAACAGAAACTTCTATCCCCCGAATTGGAGTTTCGCGATGGCGGCGGCGCCCCTGGAGTCTTTCTGGAGTTTCGTCAATTGGTATCGCGTTTTTAGGTTGAAAGGGCTTATATAGGCGAAGAGGTGGCACATGAGGGCGCCTGGGGCCTCCTCCCCATAGGCCGGCGCGGCCAGGGTGGAGCCTGCGCGGCCCTGGCGTGTGGTGGCCCCCTAGCCCGCCTCCGACTCTCCTTCGGTGTTCTGGGGTCTTCCGGGAAAAATAAGATAATGGGTCTTTGTTTCGTCGAATTCCGAGAATATTGCCCGAATAGCCTTTCTGGAACCAAAAACAGCAGAAAACAGGAACTGGCACTTCGGCATCTTGTTAATAGGTTAGTTCCGGAAAACGCATAAAAACATTATAAAGTGCGAGCAAAACATGTAGGTATTGTCATAAAACAAGCATAGAACATCAGAAATTATGGATACGTTGGAGACGTATCAACCATTCCGGAACTCCTCGTGATGTCCGAGATCTCATCCGAGACTTCGAACAATACTTCGAACTCCATTCCATATTCAAGTTCTACCATTTCAACATCAAACCTTAAGTGTGTCACCCTACGGTTCGCGAACTATGTGGACATGGTTGAGTACTCTCTCCGACCAATAACCAATAGCGGGATCTAGAGATCCATAATGGCTCCCACATATTCAACGATGACTTCAGTGATCGAATGAACCATTCACATACGATACCAATTCCCTTTGTCACGCGATATTTTACTTGTCCGAGGTTTGATCATCGGTATCACTCTATACCTTGTTCAACCTCGTTTTCTGACAAGTACTCTTTACTCGTACCGTGGTATGTGGTCTCTTATGAACTTATTCATATGCTTGCAAGACATTAGACGACATTCCACCGAGAGGGCCCAGAGTATATCTATCCATCATCGGGATGGACAAATCCCACTGTTGATCCATATGCCTCAACTCATACTTTCCGGATACTTAATCCCACCTTTATAACCACCCATTTATGCAGTGGCGTTTGATGTAATCAAAGTACCTTTCCGGTATAAGTGATTTACATGATCTCATGGTCATAAGGACTAGGTAACTATGTATCGAAAGCTTTTAGCAAATAACTTAATGACGTGATCTTATGCTACGCTTAATTGGGTGAGTCGATTACATCATTCATACAATGATATAACCTTGTTATTAATAACATCCAATGTTCATGATTATGAAACTAATCATCCATTAATCAACAAGCTAGTTAAGAGGCATACTAGGGACTCTTTGTTGTTTACATATCACACATGTATCAATGTTTCGGTTAATACAATTATAGCATGGTATATAAACATTTATCATAAACATAAAGATATATAATAACCACTTTTATTATTGCCTCTTGGGCATATCTCCAATAGTCTCCCACTTGCACTAGAGTCAATAATCTAGATTACATTGTAATGTACCTAACACCCATGGCATTCTGGTGTTGGTCATGCTTTGCCCCAGGGAGAGCTTTAGTCAACGGATCTGCTACATTCAGATCAGTGTGTACTTTGCAAATCTTTACTTCTCCATCTTCGATGTACTCGCGAATCGAGTGGTAACGCAACTTGATATGCTTCAGCCTCTTGTGTGACCTTGGTTCTTGTGCATTGGCGATGGCACCCATGTTGTCACAGTAGATGACTAGTGGGTCCAATGCACTAGGAACCACACCGAGCTCTACAATGAACCTCTTCATCCATACCGCTTCTGATGAAGCCTCTGAAGCCGCTATGTACTCTGATTCTGTTGAAGACTTCGCCACCGTGCACTGCTTCGAGCTTGCCCAGCTTACTGCAGCAACATTCAATATAAACACGTACCCAGACTGTGACTTAGAATCATCAGGATCAGTGTTCCAACTTGCATCGGTGTAACTTGTTACAACGAGCTCTTGGTCACCTCCATAACAAAGAAACATATCCTTAGTTCTTTTCAAGTACTTCAGGATATTCTTGACCGCTGTCCAGTGTTCCATTCCTGGATCACTTTGATATCTGCTAGTCAAACTAACAGCATGTGCTATATCCGGTCTAGTACATAGCATGGCATACATGATAGAGCCTACTACCGAGGCATAGGGGATCTGACTCATCCTTTCTCTTTCTTCTGCCGTAGCCGGTCCTTGAGTCTTACTCAAGACCTTGCCTGGTAACATAGGTAAGAACCCTTTCTTACTTTCGTCCATTCTAAACTTCTTTAGAATTTTGTCTAGGTATGTACTCTGTGATAGCCCTATTAGACGTCTTGATCTATCTCTATAAATCTTGATGCCTAATATATACGATGCTTCACCAAGGTCTTTCATTGAAAAACTATTATTCAAATAACCTTTTACACTGCTTAATAGTTCTATATCATTCCCAATCAATAATATGTCATCTACATATAATATCAGGAATGCTACAGAGCTCCCACTCACTTTCTTGTAAATACAGGCCTCTCCATGGCACTGTATAAATCCGAAGTCTTTGATCACCTTATCAAAGCGTCGGTTCCAACTTCTCGATGCTTTCTTCAGTCCATAAATTGAACGCTGAAGTTTGCATACTTTGTCAGCCTTTTTAGGATCGAGAAAACCTTTAGGTTGTACCATCTACAACTCTTCCTCAATGTCTCCATTAAGGAACGCCGTTTTGACATCCATCTGCCAAATCTCATAATCGAAAAATGCAGCTATGGCTAACAAAATCCTCACAGATTTTAGCTTCGCTACAGGTGAGAAAGTCTCATCGTAGTCAACTCCTTGAATTTGTCGGAAACCCTTTGCGACAAGTCGAGCTTTATAGACAGTAATGTTACTATCAGCATCTGTTTTTCTCTTGAAGATCCATTTATTCTTGACAGCCTTGCGGCTATCAGGTAAGTCTACCAAAGTCCACACTTTGTTATCATACATGGATCCCATTTCGGATTTCATGGCTTCTTGCCATTTGTTGGAATCTGGGCTCATCATCGCTTCTTCATACGTCGCAGGGTCCTCATCATTGTTGTCCACAATCATGACATTTAGACAAGGATCATACCAATCAGGAGTGGCACGTTCCCTTGTCGATCTGCGAGGTTCAGTAGTTTCCTCGTTCGAAGTTTCATGATCATTATCATTAGCTTCCTCTGTTGCCGGTGTAGGCGGTACAGGAACAGCTTCCGGTATTGCGCTACTCTGATCAACGAGTAAAGATTCATCAATCTCATCGAGTTCTACTTTTCTTCCAGTCACTTCTTTAGTGAGAAATTCTTTCTCAAGAAAGGTTCCGTTCTTAGCAACAAAGATTTTGCCTTCGGATCTGTGATAGAAAGTGTACCCTATAGTTTCCTTAGGGTATCCTATGAAGACGCATTTCTCCGCTTTGGGTTCTAGCTTGTCCGGTTGTAACTTCTTTACATAGGCTTCGCAACCCCAAACTTTAAGGAATGACAGCTTAGGTTTCTTATTAAACCATAATTCATACGGGGTCGTTTCTACGGATTTTGATGGTGCTCTATTTAAACTGAATGCGGCTGTCTCTAATGCATAACTCCAAAATGATAACGGCAAATCAGTAAGAGACATCATAGAACGAACCATATCTAAGAGAGTTCGATTACGATGTTCGGACACACCGTTTCGTTGTGGTGTTCCCGGCGGTGTCAATTGTGAAAGTATTCCGTATTTCTTTAAATGCATGCCAAACTCATAACTCAGATATTCACCTCCGCGATCAGATCGTAGAAATTTAATCTTCTTGTTACGTTGATTTTCTACTTCACTTTGGAATTCCTTAAACTTCTCGAAAGTTTCGGATTTATGTTTCATGAAATAGATATACCCATATCTACTCAGATCATCTGTGAAGGTTAGAACATAACGATAACCACCGCGCGATGCTACACTCATTGGTCCACACACATCGGTATGTATGATTTCCAATAAGTCAGTAGCTCGCTCCATCATACCAGAAAATGGAGTCTTGGTCATTTTTCCCATTAGACATGCTTCGCATCTATCAAGTGACTCAAAGTCAAGTGATTCAAGTAATCCATCGGTATGGAGTTTCTTCATGCGTTTCACTCCAATATGACCAAGACGACAGTGCCACATATAAGTAGAATTATCATTCAATTTAATTCGCTTAGCATCAATGTTATGTATATGCGTATCACTACTATCGAGATCTAACAGAAATAAGCCATTCTTTTCAGGTGCTCGACCATAAAAGATATTATTCATAAAAATAGAACAACCATTATTCTCAGACTTGAATGAATAACCGTCTTGCATTAAACAAGATCCAGATATAATGTTCATGCTCAACGCGGGTACAAAATAACAATTATTTAGGCTTAAAACTAATCCCGGAGGTAGATGTAGAGGAAGTGTGCCGACAACGATCACATCGACTTTGGATCCGTTTCCAACGCGCATCGTCACTTCATCTTTCAGTAGTCTTCGTTTATTCTTTAGTTCCTGTTTCGAGTTACAAATATGAGCAACCGAACCAGTATCAAATACCCAGGTACTAGAACGAGAACCAGTGAGATAAACATATATAACATGTATATCAGATATACCTTCTTTCTTCTTCTCGAAAAGGCCGCTCTTCAGATCAGCCAGATACTTGGAGCAATTACGTTTCCAGTGTCCCTTCTCCTTGCAGTAATAGCACTCAGCATCAGGCTTAGGGCCGTTCTTAGGTTTCATAGGAGGCGTGGCAGCTTTCTTGCCACCCTTCTTAAATTTTCCCTTAGACTTGCCCTGTTTCTTGAAACTGGTGGTCTTGTTGACCATCAACACTTGGTGCTCTTTCTTGATCTCAATCTCGGCAGCTTTTAGCATGCCAAAGAGTTCATGTAACTCTTTGTTCATGTTCTGCATATTGTAGTTCATCACAAAGTTCTTGTAACTTGGTGGCAGTGATTGAAGGACACGATTAATCCCCAGTCTGTTAGGAATCACTATTCCCAAGTCACTGAGTTTCTTCGCATGCCCGGTCATGGCGAGCATGTGCTCACTAACGGAGCTGCCTTCTTCCATCATGCAGCTGAAGAAGTGTTTCGATGCTTCATAGCATTCCACGGTCACATGAGTTTCAAATATAGCTTTCAACTCATTGACCAATTCATGAGGATCGTGGTGCTCAAAACGTTTTTGAAGATCGGCTTCCAGACTGCACAGGATGGCACACTGAACTTCAGAGTACCGAGCTTTCCGAGTCGCGTAAACATTCTTTACTTCATCGGTTTCAGTTTCTGCAGGAGGGTCACCTAGCGGTGCATCAAGCACATATTGCAGATTTCCGCCAGAGAGGAAGATCCTCACATGACGGAACCAGTCGGTGAAGTTGCTACCGTTGCTCTTAAGCTTTTCTTTCTCTAGGAACTGGTTAAAATTGATTGGGGACGCCATCTCTACAACATATATTTGCAATAGTTTAGACTAAGTTTATGACAAATTGAGTTCAAATTTTAATTCAACATAATTAAAAATCTAGGTGAACTCCCACTCAAAACAATATCCCTCGCATTGTCTTAGTGATCACACAAACCAAATCCACCACACCTAAGTCCGATCATCACGAGACAAGGTGTAATTTCAATGGCGAACACTCAAAGTGTTCATCATATCAATCATATGATTCATGCTCTACCTTTCGGTATCACGTGTTCCGAGACCATGTCTGTACATGCTAGGCTCGTCAAGGCCACCTTAGTATCCGCATGTGCAAAACTGGCTTGCACCCGTTGTATGCACTTGTTGATTCTATCACACCCGATCATCACGAGATGCTTCGAAACAACAAGTCTTGGCAACGGTGCTACTAAGGATGAACACTTTATTATCTTGATATTTTAGTGAGGGATCATCTTATAATGCTACCATCGCGATCTAAGCAAAATAAGATGCATAAAAGGATTAACATCACATGCAGTTCATATGTGATATGATATGGCCCTTTTGTCTTTGAGCCTTTGATCTTCATCTCCAAAGCACGGACATGATCTCCATCATCTTCGGGCATGATCTCCGTCATCGTCGGCGTAGCGTCAAGGTCCATGGCGCCGTCTTCATGGTTGTTCACCTCATGTAGCAACTATTACAACTACTTTGAAATACTACTCAACATGAAATTTAAAGACAACCATAAGGCTCCTGCCGGTTGCCACAATACAATAATGATCATCTCATACATATTCATCATCACATTATGGCCATATCACATCACCAAACCCTGCAAAAACAAGTTAGACGTCTCTAATTTTTTTCCATATTTTACGTGGTTTAGGGTTTTCGAGAGAGATCTAATCTACCTACGAACATGAACCACAACGGTGATACTAGTGTTGTCAATAGAAGAGTAAATTGAATCTTCACTATAGTAGGAGAGACAGACATCCGCAAAGCCTCTTATGCAATACAAGTTGCATGTCGAACGAGGAACAAGTCTCATGAACGCGGTCATGTAAAGTTAGTCCGAGCCGCTTCATCCCACTATGCCACAAAGATGCAAAGTACTCAAACTAAAGACAACAAGAGCATCAACACCCACAAAACCATTGTGTTCTACTCGTGCAACCATCTATGCATAGACACGGCTCTGATACCACTGTAGGGATTCGTTGCATAGAAAACAAAAAAATTCCTACCGCGAGAACGCAATCCAAGCCAAGATGCAATCTAGAAGACGGGAGCAACGAGGAGATGATCGAGACTCACCCTTGAAGATTTCCAAAGCCTACAAGATGAGGCTCTTGTTGCTGCGGTAGATGATCACTTGCCGCTTGCAAAAGCGCGTAGAAGATCTTGATCACGGTGCCACGATCGGGCAGCACCTCCGTACTCGGTCACACGTTCGGTGTTGATGAAGACGACGTCCTTCTCCCCGTTCCAGCGGGAAGCGGAAGTAGTAGCTCCTCCTTGAATCCGGCAGCACGACGGCGTGGTGGCGGTGGTGGTGGAGAACTCCGGTGGAGCTTCGCTAAGCGTGCGGGAGAGGTGGAGGAGAGAGGGGGCGGCTAGGGTTTGGGAGAGGGGGGCGCCGGCCACTATAGGGTGCGGCCACCTTGTGGTCTTGGGGTGGCCGGCCCCCTCCCCTATGCCCCTCATTATATAGGTGGATCCCCAAGTGTTGGACTACAAGTCTTCGAATAAAACCCCAACACAAGAACCTTCCATGTAGTAGGGAAACCTACCCAAGGTGGGACTCCCACTTGAGGTGGGATTCCCCCTTCCATGTGGGGGGGGGGGGGTGGCCGGCCCCTTAGGTGGAGTCCACCTTGGACTCCCCCACTAGGGTTGGCCGGCCATGGGGAGGTGGAGTCCCTCCGGGACTCCTCCTTCCTTAGTGATTCCTTCCGGACTTTTCTAGAACCTTCTAGAACCTTCCGTAAAATCACCGGATCATTTTCAAACTTATAAAATGACTTCCTATATATGAATCTTATTCTCCGGACCATTCCGGAACTCCTCGTGATGTCCGGGATCTCATCCGAGACTTCGAACAATACTTCGAACTCCATTCCATATTCAAGTTCTACCATTTCAACATCAAACCTTAAGTGTGTCACCCTACACGGTTCGCGAACTATGTGGACATGGTTGAGTACTCTCTCCGACCAATAACCAATAGCGGGATCTGGAGATCCATAATGGCTCCCACATATTCAACAATGACTTCAGTGATCGAATGAACAATTCACATACGATACCAATTCCCTTTGTCACGCGATATTTTACTTGTCCGAGGCTTGATCATCGGTATCACTCTATACCTTGTTCAACCTCGTTTCCTGACAAGTACTCTTTACTCGTACCATGGTATGTGGTCTCTTATGAACTTATTCATATGCTTGCAAGACATTAGACGACATTCCACCGAGAGGGCCCAGAGTATATCTATCCATCATCAGGATGGACAAATCCCACTGTTGATCCATATGCCTCAACTCATACTTTCCGGATACTTAATCCCACGTTTATAACCACCCATTTATGCAGTGGCGTTTGATGTAATCAAAGTACCTTTCCGGTATAAGTGATTTACATGATCTCATGGTCATAAGGACTAGGTAACTATGTATCGAAAGCTTTTAGCAAATAACTTAATGACGTGATCTTATGCTACGCTTAATTGGGTGTGTCCATTACATCATTCATACAATGATATAACCTTGTTATTAATAACATCCAATGTTCATGATTATGAAACTAATCATCCATTAATCAACGATCTAGTTAAGAGGCATACTAGGGACTCTTTGTTGTTTACATATCACACATGTATCAATGTTTCGGTTAATACAATTATAGCATGGTATATAAACATTTATCATAAACATAAAGATATATAATAACCACTTTTATTATTGCCTCTTGGGCATATCTCCAACACCGGAATGGTCCGGAGGATAAGATTCATATATAGGAAGTCATTTTCTAGGTTTGAAAATGATCCGATATTTTTTCTGGAAGGTTCTAGAAGGTTCTAGAAGAGTCCGGAAGAAATCAGCATGGAAGGTGGAGTCCCAGAGGGACTCCACCCACCTTGGTCGGCCAACCTAAGGGAGGAGGAGTCCCAAGTGGACTCCTCCCCATGGTGGCCGGCCACCCCACCAAAGGAAAGGGGGGACTCCCACTCCCCCTAGGTTTGGTCATATGGAAGGTTTATGTTGGGGTCTTATTCGGAGACTTTTGACCTAATCCTTGGGGCTTCCACCTATATAAAGAGAGGAGGGGAGGGGCTGGCCGGCCACTCTTGGCTCCACCTTGGCCGCACCCCTTTGAGGGCCGGCGCCCAAGCCCCCTCTCCCCAAACCCTAGCCACCTCTCCTCCACCACCTCTCCCGCATATGCTTAGCGAAGCTCCGCCGGAGATCTCCATCGACACCGCCACCATGCCGTCGTGCTGCCGGGATTCCGAGGAGGATCTACTACTTCCGCTGCCCGCTGGAACGGGGAGAAGGACGTCGTCATCAACACCGAACGTGTGACTGAGTACGGAGGTGCTGCCCGATTGTGGCACCATCAAGATCTTCTACGCGCTTTTGAAAGCGGCAAGTGATCATCTACCGCAGCAACGAGAGCCTCCTCTTGTAGGCTTTGGAAATCTTCAAGGGTTAGTCTCGTTCATCCCCTCGTTGCTTCCGTCTTCTAGATTGCATCTTGGCTTGGATTGCGTTCTCGCGGTAGGAAATTTTTTGTTTTCTATGCTACGAATCCCTACACTTTTATTCTCCTTGAGACCCGATTTTCGTAGATTCTTGATATATATAAAGCGAAAGTCGTCTCATGAGATGTGTATCAAGCTTAAAGAAATGTTTGGTGGATCCATTTCTCATTTGGTCGATGGTGTCTCCGAGGAGCTCTCTTCCCCTTCACATCATGAAGAGCTCCAAGTTGCTTCCACCTCCAGCCGTGATGATTTATCATCTACTTCCACTTCACCAACGTGTTGCAAGACACAAGGTAATGATATGGTGAGTGGTGAGGGAAATTGCAATGTTGATATTGTGCTCAATAGTGATGACTCCTCATCTCTATCTCATTGCAATGTTTCCTCTATGGACTTAAATACATCTAGCATTGAAAATAATCTACATGCTTGTGTTGATAGTCCTTGCATATCATGTACAAACTCCTTACATAAATCCCATGATGATATGCTTGCTTTTTCTTCTTGCCATGAACAAAATGCTTCTATTTTCTCTATTGGTTTGTTGTCTAACAATGTAGAGGAAACCGAACACTCTATGGATCAAGACATGATTTCAAATAGGGATTCAAGAATATCCTCATCTTCATCCTCCGGTATGCACATGTTCCTTATGGCAAATGGATCAAATGTATCTCCTACTTTGACTCCTAACACATCCTCTAATGAGGAGAGTGATGATGATGATGATAATGATGAAGAATATAATGCTTTGGTGCATGAGATGGGGCTTGTATATGCTTCTCTTCGTGGTAATAAAGAAGCTCATGCTAGTCTCGAACACTCTATGGAAACCATGAATAAATACAAGGAAACCATAGTGGAGTTAGAGTCTCATATTGAAAATAGGAGACTAAGAGTAGATCTCCTCAAGCAAGAGCTAAAAGATGAGAAGCATACTAACCTTATGCTTACACAAAAAATTTAATCCTATGAGCTTGAAAATGGAAAATCTATTGTTGATGCTTGTGCTACTAACTCTACTTCTTATGAAGCATCTATCTTAAAGGAGAATGTTGAGCTAAGGGCTCAACTTGATTGGCTAACTAGCAATTGTAGGGAATTGGAAGAAAGCAATAAAACGCTCTCACACTCTCTTGAGGACCTTCTAACTTCCTACGATGAGCTAAAGTTAGCTCATGAGGCTACTATTACCAAGGTAACATCGTGTGAGCCTCATGTGGAAATTAGCACAACTTCTACTCAAAATGCTATATTGCCTTGTGCTATTCCTTGTAATCCATCTAGTCAAATTAGTGATACACCTTGTGTTGGATTACTTGCTTTTCCTTGTTGCTCTAACAATGAAGCTTCTACTGCCTCTAGTATTTGTATTTCTACTAACCATGTAGAGGAAATCGAAGAGCTCAAGGCCCAAGTCATTTCTTTGAAGAAAGACTTGGAAAAGTGTCATGAAGAGAAATCCGCACTTGACAAGATGTTGAGTGTGCAACAATCCCCCATTGACAAGAGTGGACTTGGATTCAACTCCAATAACAAGAAAAAGTCCAAGAGCAAGAGAAACAAGAAGAAGGGCCAAGACAAAGTCAAGGATCCGACCAAGTTGGTTTGCTTCAAGTGCAAGGTTGAAGGGCACCATGTTATATCATGCACATTGAAGAAGAAGAAGCACTTAAGTGAGAAGCAACAAGGGAAACGGCCACAAGATCAAGGTCAAGCTCAAGCTCGACCTCAAGTTGAAGATAGGCCAATTCCCAAGAAGAATCAAGATAAAGTTCCCCAAGAGAAGAAATCAATAAAGAAAAAAAGGGGAACACTTGCTACTTATGCCGTGAGAAGGGGCATCTTGCTTCTTCATGGTTAGGTGGTACCTTATCTAACCCTATAATTGTTGATGATGATTATTCTCTAGGGAAGGATAAGGATGGCAATGTGTTTGCCAAGTTTGTTGGAACTCAAAGTGGTTTCAAGAAAAGAACCATTTAGGTTGCCAAGCCTATTGTGACTAACCTCTTAGGACCCAACTTGGTTGGGGACCAACAAGCTCAAACTTGATCAATAGGTGCATGTGGAGGGAATTGGAGGCTTGGCTACTTCATGAAGAATTAAGGGATCTTCATATATTATATTTTGACCAAGCCAAGTCGTATGGATTATCATCTATATCTTATATCTAATGTTCCTCTTTGCGGTAACTTACACTTAAACTCATCATATTTATTGTAAGTTACTTGCCCCTTTTGCATGTTTGGTTTTGTACCAAATATGTGTGTGTATGTGTTGTGTCTTACTTACCTATCTTGTGTACTCAAGTATGTTTGTTTGACTCATCATATACTTGTGTATTGTTGTAAGCCTAATGCATCTTGATGACATCTTATTTGGCCTTCTTTGAGTGATTAACGGAACATCCCATTTTGGGGGAGTGATATGCATTGTGCATCTCTCTTTCTCTAAAATGTGTGTACATGGGTATCACCACTTAGTATTGATATTGCAAGATTGTCTAGTCACTATGTGGTGTGTCATACTCATGAGAAATTCAAATTCTAATGTCCATTAATCATCTCTTGTCGGATTTTAGTTGCCTCTTGATTAGAAGAAATGCTTTATCACATTATCGGGGAGTAATATGTTTTGTACATATCACAAGCCTAGAAAATGTGAACATATGAGGTTATGTCACTTGGAGTTGATGCTCTTAATTATCTTGTTCCTAGGTGGCATGTTTGCTAAAACAAGCTCCACTTCTATTGAAAAGATTTTATTGCTCGTCTTATGGATTCTTGTTTGAGTAAGAAATTCTTGGTACGGTTTTTCCTAAAATACATATCTCTATATCTTATTTGGGATACCGATTTCTTCAAGTTATTCTAATCATTGCCGTGCGTTATTGTTTGACTAGTTGAAGCTATCAAGAATCTTCATCCGTGCATAGCGCTTAATTCTATATACGTATCCTATGCCTTTTATTGTGAAGTTGATCCTTACTATCATCGTCAATACTCCACCGGAAATCATGTCCAATATACTCATTGTCTTTGACAATTGATAACCTTGTATGTGGTTGAATTTTTTGATCATCTTCACCTTGGATTGCTTCTTATTGCCTTATTTTATTTCCAACAAATCCTTGTTGCTCCCATATGTCTTCCTTGTTCTTTTGAAAAATCTTTTGAAAAATTCTCTTGATTCATATCAAGTGTTTGCTTTGGAAGACAAATCTTTTCTTTAAGGTACATTGTGCCATTGTGAAAAGTGTAGAGGGTTTGGTTTATTTGTTCGAACCTTGCTCTTCTGGGAGTTTTGCTATCTCATTCCTTCTTCTTAGTTCATTTGTTGAACTTTGTTGAACAAATCTTTTGTGATTTGCTTCTTTGATATAATTTGGACAACAAATTTGTTTGATCACACCTTTATTCCTTCTTGTATTCATTTGATGTGTTTGTCCAAAATGTGTCTTTGTTGGATCTTTAAAAGTCCTTGTGCATGCTCATATGTAATTTGTTTATATTTGTAGCATGCTTGCTTTCTTCGATCCATTATATAGGATATACTCTATCAAATCCTAAACGGCTAAGATGTGCATGAAATTCAAATTCCATCCAAATATGCACATATTTATATGGAGTGTGTCCTATATATTGTGGTTAGTCTAACCATGTTGGACCCAATAAGTTTGGGGGCCAAGATGTACTTGAATGTTGTTTTAGGTACATTGGAGATGCAATGGAGGCTTGTCTCATCTATGAGGAAGGTGTTATCACCATATGAGAATTGGAGTCAAGCTAGGATGATCGATGAACTCGTATCTACTACATCATTCCATTGCTACCTCGGTAACAAGTATCCTTTCATGCATACTCATATAGCATCCAACCTCTTGTAGGTTGCATCTTGGCATGAAATTCCTTATTTCGGAAATATTGCGATTCTTGACAAATCCTTTTAAATAAAACTTCTTATTGTACATATTGAGTAATTTGAGAAGATGCATATGATAGGAATATATATATTTATCATGTTTATGATTCACCTATCCCAAATATGCCCTCTAGCAATTTATTGCATATCAATTCCTCAAAGAGCTCTTATGTGCAATATTGATGTAATTACGAAATAAATCCTCATTATGGTACTTGTTGCCTTTCTCAAAATATTCCAACTAGCTTTACTTCCCTTATTGATAGTTGTGATGTTTTTGAGATTTTCTTGGTTGAAGTTCATTCATATACCACAAGTGAAAATTGGAGCCATATGCTATATATGCTTTTTAAGCAAATATCCTTTGGTATATTTTATGACTTCATCTTGGATATCTTGTCTTATTTATTTTATTAACATCTTGTGTGTGCATGTTTCTTTATGGATCATCTTGTCCACTTTAGAAACTCATATACATGAGAGCGTTAATCCATCACCTTGATATCCTTGTTCTTTGCCGACCATCTTCTTATCCTTTTGATTTTAGTGTTGTTGGTAAAGAAGATTTATGAGTGCTTGGTTTATTTGTTTTTCTTCATGCACTCATATCTCGTAATTGTTGGACTCAAGTTGTTCTTGATAATCATATTCTCTTTATCTTAGTTGTGTTCTAAATGATATAGAGGGAGTGAGGATTCCATGTTTGTGCATATTGTATTCAAATGCAAACATTATAAATTGTGCACGAACCTTGGGGAGCTTTCTTATTTTCTTTAGAGCACCATATCTCTCTTATCATGATATCTTTGTTTCTACAATTGGATCTTTGATTGCTTGCTTTATTTGTTGAAGCTCACTTCACCATGTTATCTTTATGCAATCTTTGATCCTCAATATAGTTTGACTTCCTTCAAGTATTCATCATTGGATATGTGCATTTGATTCCACTCAAATTATGAGAAGTGCACACTTTGGGGAGGATCTCACATTATATTGGCTTTCTAAATTTTTCACCCATTTTGGCACTTGATGCCAATGGGGGAGAAGTTTAGAGGGTTTAAGGGAATGGTTTTACACTTAAGTTTGGTTTGTGCTTAAGTGTTTTGACTCTCATGCATTCCATATTTATTATGTCTTGCATGGTTGTTTATATATAGTGGAAATTGTCCCAAAGGTTAATCTTGACAATGTATGCAATGAATTCATGTTCATCACACGTGCATGCATTGTGGGGGAGTTTGCTCTATATATATTGGTTCTACTCACATCCCTTGCATTAGTTGTAGTTGTGTGAGTAGAGTTGGTTTTGATATGGGATAGTAGCTTTGTGTTACTTGACCATATCAAATACAACCTCTTGTATACAACTTATTCTCGGATAAGTTGTGTAATTGTCTCTAATATTCATTATATAAACCCTCTTATTGTGGTTGTCATCAATTACCAAAATGGGGGAGATTGTAAGGGTATATTGCCCCTATGTGTGGTTTTGGTAATCAATGACAACCCCTATGGACTAATGTTTTCATTGAGTTTATATGATGGAATATTCCATAGGTACTACTTGTATTCCATGTGTTGGATTCAAGTATGGATGCCATGAAGATAAAGATACACCTTGTGCATTTTCATAAAGATCATCGATCAAGATAGTATGATAGAGCATGAGAAGATACAAGGTTGACCAATACAAAGAGTGAAGAATAGATACAAGTTTGGTCAACACATGAAGCATGAAGAATGTGCCACGTGAAGTCACGTGGTATGCCCATGAGTGGATGACGGCAAGTTGTGATCGTCATCAAGGTTGAGTTGGGCAAGTTCAAGTTGAGCATCTCGAGAGGATCATATGTCTAATGCTTGCCGTCCATTTGATGATAATGGACATGTGAAGATGTACAACAATGGAGCTTTCCCATCATAGTGTATGGGGGAGCATTTGTGAGTCTTCACGAAGTAACGATGATCAAGTAAGGCATTCCGGCTTGAGTGGAGCTTGAAGAGCTATCATCAAGATCAAGCGGGATGTGCAAGCCAAAGTTATGGCCTTTCTAGGTTTTCCTTTTACCGGTCTCAAGGTGGTTGTTGGGAGACCGGATTATAGGATAGATGGCCGCACTATCAAGAGGGGCTTTCGGTTGGGTAACTTGATCACATCGTCTTAGGGAGCTCAACCCTTTGCATGCTTTGCATTCCATAAATCTTTTTGCTTGGTGTTTCTCTGTGTGAGGTTCTTGAGCTTGTTGCTAGCTTTACAACAAGCCCAAGTTCATCGAAAACGGAATCCATATGGATCTTCTATTGCGTTCTCGAGCTTGGAGGTTTTACCGGTGCTTCTTTTATAGATAAGTCAAAACATTCATCTTATGGTTTTTACTCCGTGCGTGGACAATGATGTTTCTATGCATAAAGTTGTAGGGCTTGTTGTCCTGATTCCAACAAGCCCAAGATCATTGAAATCGGAGTCCGGACGCAAAAGTTATCACGGTTTTTGTAAAACATGTTTTCATGATTGGCCCGGTGCCTCGCCCGGTGTGACCGGCCGTCCCACTGGATGGCACGGTTTCAACCGGCCCCTGGACTGGTGCCAACCGGGACATGTACTGTAAGTCCCCGATCCGCCCCGGTCACGGCCCGGCCTCAGGTCCGGTTTGGACCAGGCGGCCCGGTCTGTGGCCCGGTCGGACCGGCTCTCACGCCAGGCATCCCGGTGCCTGGCCCGGTCGACCAGCTCTCACGCCAGGCGTCCCGGTGCCTGGCCCGGTCGACCAGCTCTCACGCCAGGCGGACCGGTCTGTGGCCCGGTCGACCAGCTCCCACGCCAGGCGTCCCGGTCCCTGGCCTGGTTGACCAGGCTGCACGAAAAACTTCCAGATCTGCCCCAAACGGTCATATTTCGTTTGGCTATAAAAGGGGCTTCTTCCCCAACAGTTTTCTAGGGTTCTAGAGCACGTTTTTTACCACCATTGTTGAACCTCTTGAGCTTGCTTCCTCTCCCTTCCCTCCCATGATTCTTGCTCATTCTTGAGGGATCTAAGAGAGGAGATCTAGATCTACAACCTCCACCAATCCATTTCTCCTCTAAGTGAGGGAAACTCTTGGGATCTAGATCTTGGAGTCTTTTGTTGACTTTCCCCATTGTTCTTCCTCTCCAATCTCATCCTAGCATTTGTTGCTTGGGTGGGATTTGAGTGTGAAGGACTTGAACATCTCTAGTGTTCTTGCTTTGCATCATTGCATAGTGTTGAGCTCTCCACCACGATTAGTTCGAGTGAGAGACCGTGAGCTTGTTACTCTTGGAGGGAGACCTCCTAGTTGGCTTGGTTGGTGCCCCGGTGATCTCTTCGTGGAAGATTGTGAAGGGGCCCGGGCTTCTCCTTCGTGGAGCTTGTGAAGTGGTTGTGGAGCTTGCCATCTCCGGAGCGGAGGAAAAGCTAACCATAAGGAAAGGGCCATTATCCTTCGTGGGTGTGGTTCAGAGAATAGGGTGAGCCTTCGTGGCGCGGGGAATCCTTCGTGGGACCTCCACTCCTCCAAACGTGACGTACCTTCGTGCAAAGGAAGGGAACACGGGAATACATCCTCGTCTCCGCATGCCTCGGTTATTTCTATACCCGAGCTCTCTTTCCTTGTGATAGCCATCGTGCTTGAAGTACATATATCTTGCTATCACTTGTGCTACATATATCTTGTGCCTATCTTGCTTAGCTCTAGTTGCTATTGTTACACTTAGTTGAGCTTAGCATATTTAGGGTTTGTGCTTGTAAACTAAACGTTAGTTTAATTCCGCATTCTTACAAGACAAATCCGTAAGAGTTTTTAATTGCCTATTCACCCCCCCCCCTCTAGGCGACATCTCGATCTTTCAGATTGTACGATGCTGCGCCCGTGCTATGCGATCTCTGGTTGATGGTGTTCACCATATGGAGGAGCGGCATCTCAGGGAGAAAGATAGTGGATACTCGGTGTTTGTGGCCAAGGCTTTGTCGATAGCACCTTCGCACAGAAGACATTAAAAAAGAGTATTGTCACATGCAACATGATACAACAACACATGCAACATATGCAATCAACATATAAATATCACTAAAATAGGTTTATAGCATTAAAGAATGGAATATATTTTTGCATTTGCTGTTCTTTGATATTTTCCCGCACTCAAATATCTTTTGGTTTATATGTTCTAATGTATCCTCTAAGTTCATTGATTAATAATAGCTAGCTTTCAAAATAAGATGATATCACATCCTTTCAAAACAGAGTCCAAAACTTCAAAAGTTGCTACTCTTGAGAATCTAAACCATTTTGGCATATGGGTTCTTTCGACGAAACATCACATTTTATATATGAAGATGTTATTCGCTGGTGCATTTCACAATAATGTTTACTGTGCTTTACATTAACATGATTAATTCACATTGCTTACTACTGAGTAATGCATTTTTACATTAATGTGTATTGTTATTTTGGACTGTTGACTAATACACTTTTGGACTGTATTTATGGATAACTAGTGGAATGCCCGTGCTTCGCCACGGCTCCCTACCTTATGCCAGTCACAATATTACATGGATCTCTACTTTATGTAGTTTCACAAATATTACAAGTGTAAATGATGCGCAAAAACATTTAAGTACATAAAAATAACCACATAATATTTAAAATATCATAAGATCATATCACATAATTTAGTGTAATAATTATAAAAGGCAACGAGACCGACATATTATTTCTTATATTATTTATTAAATCCATGCTCTCTTGATCGTGAATAACATATGCTCGCACAACATCCTGTATGTTATTTTCAATGTCATTAGCAAGGTACTTGAGTATGTGTATCAAAAATCTCTTTGTCAACTCGTAGCCATCCTGCACAATCAATCTATCGAGTTAGCATGAAGTTTTATTTTCATAAAAATATAAGAATGTGAACATAAAGTACTCCCGGTGCAAATTGGATGAACAAATCATTTATCGCATGAAAGCATAAAAGAAAATACTAAGTAACCAAACAATTTTTTGCAAATAAATGGAAAATATTATTATCTCTTGGTCATTAGGATGATAATACTTTTTTTGTAATGATAACCACACAAAACCACATGTCAGTGCTTGTTGGTATTGGAGTACTGAGAAAAGTCGGACAATCCTGCTTTCTTCGTCACCCAAATTTCCCCAACTTTAATTTTAAAATAACAAACTTTTCCCGATTTCACATTCTCCCGACACCACCGCATGGGTTACTCCTGCCGCCTGTGGCCACACACGCCGCCAAGGTCACTCGCTGTTTGGCGCCCGTCCACGGCTAGCTCTCTCACGTCCATCCCATCCTCCGGCGCCAAGCCACTCACCGTCAGCCTCCACACCCTCCGGCGCACGGTTTCGGCTGCCTGCCTCCCTGCCATTCGGCGGACGGTTCAGGCTGCCGACCTCCCCGCCCTCCGGAGCTAAACCACTCCTCCATCAGCCGCACGGTTGTTACTCCGCCGTTGAAGAGTTGCACGTGCTTTCCTTTGGTTCCCACGCGGGCCCACTATTACTATTTTTGGAAATATTCCTTTACCACAAATGGATAGTTTCGGTGACCTGACTATAAGCAAAAACAAGGTCGACCTCGATGTAGTTCTGTCCAGGATAGAATGGGAAATTAATATGGCATGAACCAGAATCATTCAATAGATCAGTTTGAACCGTAAAATTGGTTTATAATACACAAACTTTACCGTTCATTTTTCTCCGCTCTTTCCCATTCTCATGGCACAACAAAAAAAATCATATGATAGAAATTTATTTCTGACATTGCCATATTTTTTATATGATACGAAATTAATTTCTGATATTACCCATAAAAAATGGTACAGAATTCCAACACGATTTACACATATGGAGATTAAACAAAAGTTTTATTCAGAACAAACCATCCATTGACATTTGGATCTGAAGCATTTGTTCTTGAGATTCCCTTCAACAAAAAAAATCTGTTTGAACAAGAACGATTGGCTCAATAAATATAATGGAGTATATGAACAAGAATTTTCTGCAACATGAAGTAGATAAATAAGATGCATGGACCAACGTGAGCCCTCTCCACGTCAGAAATTTACATCAGGCTACAATCATGTTCCACGGTCACAGGTTATCATGAATATATCATAGATTCTGCATATATTAACAAACAAGCAAAACAGATTTTGGGGGATCCAGGATCCATGAATACATCGGTGATAAAAACAGGAAAATACAGAATCCAAAAGCAATTATAGAACAAATAAACAGATCGGAGACTTCAGGGGAGAGAAAAAAAAATATCGGATCTGCAATCTCAATAAATCAAACATCTCAGACTAATTACTTACATAAGCTAAGCAAGATCACCACATAATCTGAACGGTGAAGTATCCAAAGACATGACAGAAGTCAACAAAGCAGTAATAGGATCACCACTTCGTATGTCAAAAAAACCTGAACGCGGTGCCGTTGGATGGAGGCGTGGCCCGCTGGTTGCCGGCCTGAGGCGCTGGGAAACAAAAAGTTTTACAGCAGTCAGGAAAGCAGCATCTAACACTCCTGTACGTGCTAGCAAGCAGCATCAATAGCAATTAGCAGCCGCGGCATACACAAGAAAGCACACGCGCTCATTCTGAGATAAAATAAGACGAAGCGGAAACACACCTTTGCAATTGGCAGGCAAACACGCGCGCTAGCAGTCAGCGGCAGCAGCAGTAAACACACAAGCCAAATCTATGTCTCCAGCTATTCTCATCTCTTTTCTCAATTTCTCTTGCGCACGGCAAATGAGGCGTACGTGGTAGACCACACGCCATGGTCGCTGCTTAACCCTCGATCTACTCCCTCCCTCCTCCATCCAAAGAGCCGAAAAAATTCACTCGCCCCGTTCATCCAAAGAGCTACCGGCGGCCGCGACGTGCACGCACCATGGGAAAGCCGACTCGCACTGCTACACTTTCCAGATTTGCGCCTGGCAGTCCCACCCATCGGTGCGGCGATGCCACGCCACCAGAGTCGGAAACGATGGGTTGCCATGATGATATGCGTGTGGTAAATTGAGTCAAACTGTGATAACTCCATCAAGGTAGTTGTTCCTATTAGCAAGATAAGATAAGATAAGATAAGATAAGATAAGATGGTTAGCTATTTTTGAGGAGTGCGGACCGGGTGGTTTGAGGGAGGAAATATGAATTAAGGATGTAGGGGGTATTATTGTCCATTCTGAAAATGTGACACCAGGCATTCACCAGTTTGCTCTTAATAGTAGAGATATGTACTGCATTATGGGCAAGGTCTGTCACATTTTCGGGAGACTGCACTATTCTCGATATATAGTCTCTTGAAAATTGCAAAATTACATAACTTTTTCCCAAAAATAAAACAACAAATATACAAGATAAATCTAGTAAACAAGATAAGTGATAAAAGTAAAAGAGAGATACTAGCTAATGGTAGTTAGCATCTCCTGCTTATACACTAATTAAGGGTTAGCTATCAAAAGGTTTTTCTAAACATAAGTCTTCCGAATTTTATCCAAGGCAATGCCTTGATCCCTCTGATGTGCCTACGAGTCAATACTAACACATGTCGAGAGGCATCGAGATTAGATTATCTGGGAGCTAGCTAGCTCGTCTTGGGCATAAGAAGACGTACCTTAGTCGATGTAGACGGACTCGTTATAAGATTCTTTGCTGGTGAACGGTGTACTCAGGAGTCGATTTCTTCTAATAATTAGGATGAGCTACTAAATTTTCTGTTGGACTTGTCTAATTACCTTCTGCTATAACAAGTTGGCACATTGGACTTTTTGTACAGAGCTACAAGGAAAAACATCGAAACTCGGATACGAAAGGGAATGACTCTTCGTGAATTATTCAAGGCAAGACGTACAACGTTTGGGCATCATTCATTTACAAATTGTAATGAATGTTAGCAGAAAGCCTCAAACACAAATCAACAGAAATGGAGAAGTAAAGAAACTACAAACATGTCACCAATACCTACATGAGAGGAGATATTCCGCAACTAGTTGCGCCCGCACCTCATTTTTGTTCTGACATTTTCAAGTTTCCAAAAATTGCAAACTAAAATTCTAGACTGGGGGTGCATGCACACTGGCAATGTACATGCATACATTCAGTCTCCTCCTGGGGTCATTCTTGTTGATGAAGGCGTGCCCGATTCCAGGGCTATGCCCTGGATTTGATGGGCGGATGCCGTCGTTGACTATGGGGCCCTCGTCGCCGTGGATTACCGTGGAGGGAGCCACGGCACCTTTCATCATTCCCTTGGTCAAGGCTCCACTGCCCTGTGACAAGCCATTCATGGCTGGTAAGAAGCCGCCATTGGGCAGAGACGGGCATTTCCAACCGAGCCCCAAACAGATGCGCTGGGTCGTCCGTTTTGGGCCGTTTAGGTGGCCGAGCGGACACGCGGACAGCGGCCCGCGTCCGCGTGTCCGTTTGGGTCGCACGCTGCGCCCAACGCGCGGACGCAGCGCATAATCGAAGAAATAGTAAAACAAAAGTAAAAAAATGCAAATTTAAACGAAATTTGATTAAACATATGTCCTATTTTGGGCAAATTTGTACATAGCACTATTTTGGGCAAATAACTAACAAAAGAAGCCCTCTATATGGGCTTTAAAATTTAAACTAAAAACCCTCTATTAGGGTTTGGTCGGCGGCGCGGTGGCCGCCGGTGCGCCCCGCCTAGCCCCTGTGGGCGTCGTCGGCGTCGTCGGCGTCGTTGTCGTCCTGGACGACGTCCCCGGGCGGCGAGGCACTGCTGTGGCTCGAGCGCGCCGGGGACTCCGGCCACGGAGACCACGGGGCCTCCTCCTGAGCCGAGTGGGGGTCCGGATCCACCCGAGGTAGCGGCGGCGCACGGAGCAGCGCCTCCTCCCCGAGGCGCGCTGCTCCCTCTCTACCGTGCGCGGCGCACAGCCTTCTGGCGCCGCTCCTCCTCCGCGCGGCGTCGAGACTCCTGCCGCCGCTGCTCCTCACGTCGCTGCTCCTCCGCGCGGCGCGTGGCCTCCTCCCGCCGCGCCGCTTCCTCCTCCTCCTGGCGGGCCTGGGCGTACAACTCCCAGGCCTCGGCTTCCTCCACCGCCTGCCGGGCCGCTTCCTCCATCTCGGAGGTGCGAATGGCCGCATGGAGGTGCAGCCATTTCGCGTCCTCCTCTGCCGCCGAGATGAGCAGCACGGCGCGGAGGTCGGGGTCCTCCTCCGAGGACTCGGGCTTGGGCTCGAGCAGCAGCGGCGGCGGTTGCGGCAATGCCGCGCCGCCGCGGGCGGCCTCTCTGATGTGGAGGCCGCCTCGGTTTCCTCCGGATGGCCGCAGCACCGGCGGACGACGGCGGCTGCTGCTCGCCTCGTCGTCGTTGGCTCCGGAAGCGAACCGTCGTTTCGGGGCCATGGCGGCGGTTTTGCTCGGGGAGTGGAGTGGGGACTGGAGTGGAGGGCCAGATCCCCTCCAGTCCCCATTTAATAGCCTCCCGGGTCACCGACAGGTGGGCCCAAGGGAGACGAGGCGACCAGCGCCCGGACGCGAGCGGACAGCGCGTGCCATCCGCGGCCACGCAAACCTAGCCCAGATTTGGGCCGGGTTTGCGTTGTTCCGGACGCCGCGGCCGTCCGCTTTTGCGGTGCGTCCCCGCGTTGGACCGGGATTTTGTCCGGCTTGACCTATCCGGACGCGCGGCGCGGGATGGGTCGCCCCATTGGAGATACCCTGAGAAGCCACGATCTGGGAGAAGAGAACAATAGAAACTAGTAGTAGTGCACAACTGCAAGTGTTAATGTTCTTTCTAGGTGCCATTTCAAATTTACACCAAGACAAAGAGAAGAGATTAGCTAGAGACAGGATTACAACGTAGTTAGCTAGGGAGATCAGCTTGTGTTGGTAGATGTACTCCATGCCTCTCCTTGGGGCCTATGTATATAGATAGAGATAAGATGCGTGCGGTTACATTGGCCACAAGGTATGTTTAATTTTAACTTGGCCGAACTTGATGGTTATACACAGGAACAATATGTGTTAGCTTTGTCCGCTTTGTAAGAGGATATCTTTGACAGCTTGTATCTTGCGGGCCAATATTTTTTTGCTTTACTAACTGAAACTTGGGCTACGGAACAAACATTTCTTCTTGAAAATGGCGCGGATACATTAACATTTTTTTCGCGAAAAAAACTTCGCGTTTTGATGTATTGATAGAAAACGGAAGTTATATGTACAAATCTAAAGAAGGATCAACACCGCGCCATACAACTCGACCCAAAAGACCTAATCTAGGGAGTAATTGGCGAAGACCATGGCCCCTTCGTCCGCCCACCGTCGCACATCAGCTCGGATGGTGTCGACTAGGGAAGTTACCGATGGGTGTGCATTGTTGAAGACTGGAGCGTTCCAAAATTCTTCCATATCCACCATACAGTGAGCATGATGAGCGGCGAGGTGCCCGTGCGTAGCTGGTGAGGGACGTTCGCACCACCAGCGACCACCACTCCACGAAATTACCCTCAACCGTGGATGGCCCTGAGGTGGATCGAATCCACCCAGGACCTTATACGGTTATACCAGATAATCCTTGAGAAGGGGATATCCAGTGAGAATATGCACCATAACCAGTCTCCTCGGACTGGCCGCACAACGAGATCTCGCCACATGTGGTAACCCACGACGTGTGAGCTGCTCGCTCGTCCAACACCTATCAAGTCAAGCCAGCCATATGCAAACTTCACCGTAAGCGACACCCAATATTTCCAGTTCAGCCTCCACGAGCCTAAGGCAACCACTCCCCGGAAGAGGGTGTTGTAACACGAACAGGAAGAGTATTGTTCATCCGTCGTCCAGCACCATATTAGTCTATCCGGTTCTGTCAATAGTTGCACATCCCTAAGGCTGCACCACAACTTGACATACTGCCAGAGGGGAGGGTCAGAGCGCTAGGCGCGCAAATGTCTGTGATCTACATGCCCTCCACCAGCGCATGCTATACCGTCCGCTGCCTCCTGCGGCGTTTAGAGATCAACTCATAGACTTTCAGAACAATTAATCCCCTCCTCGCGGTATAGGGTAGACGCTCGATACATTAACTAATAAATATAACTAGAATGCACTGAGACACTAATGCACTATATTGCAACTTAAATGTTTGGTGGTTGTAGTGCTTGATGTATATAGATTTATTTCTACATAATATTTATGTATATAACTTCCTCGCATAAAAGAGGTAGGTCCCTTGGAACATTGAGATACTCTTGGAGGGGGTATATTTTCACTATTAGCTTACCAATGAATGGTTCCCCTCCTATAAGAACAAATTTTAAATTGTAATCTTTTCATGATCAACTTAGCAACATAACTTGATGGTCAATGATAATTATTTCATCGTAGATGATTAAACTTAGCAATGTATAATTTCCCAGTAAGATCTGGTAGTATGACCTATTTTTTTTTACCAGATCCAAGTAGTATACGCGCGTTCTTGTATAAGAACTCTAATTTACTTCTCATTACAAGAAATGTACTTGATGTTTTATCTTTGATCATATTTTAGAATGAGAGAGAGCCTTATTCATGTTACTTATTTAAAAATATGTTTATCCAATCACGACTAATCCGGTTGCACATCTTTTGCAAAACTGTCCCAAGGAAACCACTTCCATCGATCGTAATAGGCTGAGGGCATCGGGGCATGGTATAGGAAAAGAGTGGATATCAAAAGCGCATTCATATGTGGACTTTTAGTGGTAGCTCAGGCAGGTGTGTGCGTGCATGCGTGAGCATGGTGTGTCTTAATGTACATCTTTGTAATTCAGAAAAAAATGCGAGGGAGCAACTAATCTTGTTAAGGAACTTGCAACGCTTCAAACAATAAAATCCAACTACCTTCATAATCGGAATCTGCCACCAACTATGCTATATGGGCAGCTAAGCCTAGATGCTATCCAAATATGTCTATTAGCATGTCTGAAAGGGACACTTATGACCTACATTTTACGCCTTAAACAACAGATTAAGTACACAAACCAGTTGTCTCAGTCATGTGCATGCGGTCCGCAACCTTTTGACCAACAACGGAATATCACAGTAGCTTGCTCTTATTATTTATATGTTTTTGTCGGGGAGATCTTAAGGATATTCTAAGCTGATGCCCAAAGTAAAGCAAAGCCAAGTAATCAGTATTCAGTAATCAGTTCCGGGCGGATGGGGAGGGGCATAAAGTTAAGTAACATCGGTTACTATTCAATTAAGCTTTAAAATGATGGAATCTACACATACAGGGAGTATATTCTCCCATGTATAGCATCTTCAAATTACTATGAGAGCAATCGCCAGTAGAGAGAAAATTGTTCTTTTTTTTTGTCATCGTACATCTTTTATTTGTTTAGATTCACTCAAGTTCTATATACAAGTACGTGCAAATTCATGGATGCAGTATATGAAATATCATATGACCTGACCCCCGCACATTTTTTTATCATGTGACCTGAACCTCTATAGAACTTCTGAATCAGAAAATTTCACGTTTGTTTTGCATTGTTTGTTCGAACACAAATACTCATATTTTGGGTATAAATTTAAAGATTTGTAGGTTATATTATACACTACCCCCATGATGTGATCTGGAAAGCTTCTTCATCATCTCCATACGCTGATCGTGCCTCTGAAACCTTCCTACTGAAGCACCCAAAAGAATCGGACAACATCCATGTGGTAACCTGAAGTTGGAGGCTTCAAGCAAAAATATGGGGAGAAAAAGAGGTTCCTGGAGGAAGCATGATGCTGGGTTTAACCTCTTTTAGCTGGAGTCGAGTGTCTGTCTTTACTATTTCTAAGTAGTTGTCGTTTAAAACTTTGAGATGTTTTCGTCTAAGGCCTCCAGGTAGTGGTGGGCTGGATATATGCTAAAACCTTGATACACTGTTATGCTACACCCATGATTTTTCCCCTATAATTCTTATGAAATCTGCAGCGCCCTTAACCCGCAACACAAAATGAGAGTAAGTTTAAGACCTTACGTTCTGGTCACTAGTTTGTTTTAATTTAATTGCGCAATATAAATATGAAATGCGACTACAGTTCAACCACGCAGCAGCAGTACGTACATTGAGCAAAGAATCTCGATGCTCGGCTGTATTATTGGAATCTCTTTCCTAAAGTTGAGGCCGCAAGTGAATCTTGGAGAATCTTTGAACCCCCACTGAGTGTTAAGTATATACTCATACACTATAGTCTATACATCTCTAGTGCCCAGTTGGTACTTTCGCTGCCTTTCTTTGCATACTATTTAGTTAGATGCGCCGTCAGGCATCTCATGCATGCATGCCTGCCCTTGGTGACTTTGAAGTGCTATTGTGCTAAGTGAAGACGGCCTAGTTTCATATTTAGTAGGACCAAAACAAAAGTTCATGGCGGCTTAAGCGGCTCTTAGAACTGACTAGGGACATCAGAACTTGAGCAGACAAAGTTGGTAGACAGCCAGTGGCTTCTCATGCTGTGTCGTGGGAGCTGAATGCTTCCAAGCAGATATCAAGTTTATATAGCTATCGGTAGAGCTGTCGTCTGACAGTTATGTTGTGTTATATATTAGACTACCAAGTACTAGTGGCGAGTTTAATCATGCTTCTGTACGAACTTTTTTTTTTTGCTTTTGGACTAGTAGTACCAGACTACCAACCATTTTTCTTACTCTAACTTGGAGTTGTACTTGATCGACTTGAAAAATAGATTGATGGGTGGACCCTGAAAAAACCTTCCCAACTGCTGAATCAGGTTGAGTAAAATACTGTAGCAGCAGTCCTCTGGGAGTCTGGGGCAGCTGGCCAATGCATGGTAGGCTACGTAATTACCTCTAGTTGTCAAGGCAAGTTGTCAGGTAGGACGTCGGCACTGCCGTATTGAAGTTGCCGGCAAAGCATGCTCTATTTGGGGATGCAGCTCCCACACCGACGCCTTCCATACGCCAGCGACGGTAGAATTTGAAACTTGGAATGCCATTTAAAATTGAAATTCATACGAAATTTATACAAAAGTTACTCAAATTTAAACCTAGATAAAACTTAAACATAACCCTAATCTACTGGCCGTCGGTTGGGGCGCGCGATGGGCCTGCGTCGTCGTCATTCTTCCCCTTTGCCCCTGCATCCGTGCCCACCTCTCGGCCCTTGCTTCGCGTATCTGGCGGTGGAGCATGGTGGTCGGCGTCGCAGGATCTTGTCGGCGGCGTTGTCCCAGCGCTGCCAGCCTTTGCCGAGAAGCCTCGTTCTCGTCGTGCCTCGCTTGCTCGCGGGCGACGCCTCGTAGTGGCGATGAGCGTTCAACTCGATGAGCTTCTGTCGCTCCGCCTCCATGAGGAGGCGTTGCCGCTCGCTGGTGCGTCTCGAGGGCGTGCTCGAGGTTCGCGTAGTTCATGAACTCCCGCGGCTCCTCCTTCAACCCCCGGAAGCGTTGCGCGTTCAACAACGCCAGGATCACCGCCTGCTCTGGGTCGGCGGGGGCCTACGGCTTCTCGCCCCACTGCGCCGCCTCCTCCGCCGCCTCAGCTTCTGCCTCTGCAACGTAGGCCTCGTGCCACACCGCGAACCGTGGGTCGACTGCGTCGTCGGAGTTGTAGTCGGCGCCGGGCTACGGCTGCGGCTCCGGCTGCGGTGGTGGTGGAGGCGCCGTAGGCAGCGCGCGGCCGTTGATGCCAAGCATGGAGCACGTCTTTTTAAGATGGCGCGGCATTTTTGACGTGGAGAGGAGAGAATGGCGCGACGGTGGTGGTGGAGACGAGAGAGGACAGCGTGGCTACGGTGGTGGAGGTGAGAGGATAGCACCGCGGCGGTGGACAGTGTACGTACTAATAGTGGCATTTACGGCCACGTAGGCGAGTGGACACCGCGTGGCTAGTCACCGCCCTCTTCGCCGCCTCGGTTTCCATGCGGGAGACCATTAAACGTCAACTACCAACCTTCTCGCGTCGCTTCCGATGCGAACCGCCGCGTCCTCTCGCTGACAAGGCGCCCCCACCCGTGAAAACCATCGTGCCGCGAGGCGCCGGTATGCCCGATTCGCGAAGGGGCCGGCAATGGGGTTGCCGGTGTTTCTATTGGGCTCGAAAAACCACCGACGCTATTTGGGACATGCTAGTGCGAGCCTATTTTCGATGTTGGCCCCCAAAATGCTATCGGGCCCGCTATCGGGGCCACCGGTGGAGATGCTCTGAGTTCAGTTAAAATCAATTTTTGCAAATGTTTACTAAATACTATACAGAAAAAATCATCACCTACAGTATATAATCAGTATTATTAAAATTCTGAAATATATATGTTTCATATCATATGAATGTTGTATAATGGATATTTATTTTTATTACATATTTGGTTAAATTTCATGAAGTTTGACTTGAACTAAACTTATAACGCATGGTAAATAAAAATTAATGGAGTAACTAGAGGATGTGACAAAACTCATTTTGGAGTGGAGGCAATTGCGCCTACAAATGCATATGGAGAATATCACAACTGGATCAATATATGGTAAATGTCACGCCTTTAGTCGTTCTTTCAAATATGTTGAACCGTACTGCAGCACGGCGGTTGAGCTGCAGTATCAATGAGGAACCCACATGTTTGACTCCATTCACTAGAGACGTGTTTGGTAGGTTGGGCCGATTTTTGCGCTATGTGGGGGCATGCTTCGGGGTGTTAGCGTGTTCAGAACGAGATCTGTGCCACTTTTGGCACTTCTTTTTTGCAGCATTTGAAGTTTTTCCCTGCACTATCTAGGCAAGTAATCCCACTTTATTTGGTGGTCTGCATAAAACCCATTTTGGTTGCACACATGAGACTTTCATACTCTTACAATGGTTCAAATAAGGTGAACTTATCATGCCATTGCATGTTATATTAGATCATAGAGGAACCAAAAGAACAAGAACTAACAATCACCTCGATCAGGAAGCTGATGATGAAATCTTTCACCCTATTCGGTTATTCCTGATGTGATCCTTCTTCTAAAGGCATAGCTAGAATACAAATTGGCTGATGAGGCATTGGTTGATGAGCCATATATAGCCTGAATAGCCATAGCATGATCAGCCAAGAAGCTTGATCTGGTACTCCTCTAGTGCTTCCTCAAAAGTATCATACTCTCTGCAGTCGTTGTTGGAGAAACCATTGACTTTCTCTTGGCAGATCCTCTAATAATTGTAGATTCCCGGATGTCTCCCTTTGAAGACCATGTACCACTAAAATGCCATAGGAAGAATAAGTAAGGAAAATGATCATAAGAATCAATGAAGTTATAAGAAAGCATCACAAGTTCACACCACACCAATAACTAAGAGGAGCATGCATGATCATTACCAAAAGTGGATCACAAGCTCATCCTACTAGTACAACTATGGTGTGAACCTACCACCACAACAAAAATGGGTGTCATCCAGACACCGCAAGTTCACCGTCACATTTGGGGTTAGTATATACCACCTCATGAAAATATACGTGCCATCAGAAGTTTTAAGCCCTAGATACAACAAAAATGTACAACGTCATCATCATCACCTCCATGCATGCATCCCCAACCCTATGCCTGAAGGCCACAATTACATATTGTAGTTGTGCAAGGTAGTCATCAATGATGGATGGCATTCTGCTAACCGAGAAATGGGTATGGTAGTGCTCAGCCTCCAGCATGATGCATTTGGTCTCCTCGCACCACTGAGCTCCACTAAGATCGACGAGGCTGCTAATGGTGATCTACCTAACCATCTACTTCCTCAGGTGGTAGTACGCATGAGTTGAGCTAACTTCAGCACCGCAGGGCTCCAAGAGAGCCTTGAACATGATAGTCAGAAGAAATTCTTTGAAGCCCTTGTCAGTTCGCACACCACTCTTGATGAACTCGCACATATTCTCTAGAATGAAGTTGGACATGATTGGGATCCATTTTATTCTCCCCTCTGTGCAACCTTCATTGCCTACTCCGCATTAGTGGGTACTTTTTTTGTCCTTTTGGTGGTGGCAATCCTTGCCACCACCTCTTTCGCGACCATGGCGACAAGGCTATTCACAAGTCCCTCCGACATTGGCACATCCGACAGTTGGGTCTCAGCAAGGAATGTGAATGAGGCACTTGTGAGGGGATCCGCGACTCACCAACGCAAATCATCGCCTGGATAAATTTTTTGCACATGGAGTCCTACAATCATCACATGCCACAAATCATTACAAAACTAGCAGATCTAACACTACACAAATTTCGCAGCCACTAATCCAGTACCAAATACATTATACATTACTACAAAAAAAATTGGAAATGCTAAGTAAAGTTTCATAAACTACCAGTACATTTGGATAACACCAACCCTAACATCATCGATGAACAAGCAATACACATGCAAAACCTAGACAGATCTGCTCTATCCCTAGAAGATCTAACCTAGTCGACCAAGCTGGCGGTGTGGTAACTTACAGTCATGAGCGGAGGTGAAAGAGAATTCGAGGAAGAAGACGAAGTAGCCTTGCCACCTGATGGCTCGTAACACGACCACATTATCTCCATCTGAACCGGGATATTTTGTTACAATATGCGACGAATATATTTGTAGACCCACTAATAAATGCTAATCAATTAGAAGATGTGCAAATCCTCTCAGGCGCGTTTGCTTTCCTGGGCCGATTTCCTGCATGACTACGCCAGCGAGATGGGAGCCCATGTGCGTCGCGAACGGGCCATGGGCCACTTTTGTCGGGTCGTTTGGTATCCTGTGAGGCCTTTTGCGTGCCGAAGAAGGAACCCATGCCCCATCGTTTGGTTTCTCGTTAACAGTACTTTCTTCCCTGCTCGTGCAGCCCACAACCTGTTTGGTTGCAGATAGCTCAGTGTTGTGGTAACCCCTTCACTTAGAGTGGTGAGGTTACCCAGTACTGAATAACAGATCACTTGAGATTCAGTTCATCAGAAAAGATGCTGGTAATACACAATAACTACTACTTAGTGGGTGATGCATCACGAACGAAGCAACTACTTCGTGATGCATCACATGTTCATCACGAGGGGGTAGTATATACCACCTCGAATAAGTTCATCATTACAAACCGGGGATCAGGTTGTAGCAAGTCCTAGCTAATGGAGGGATACAAGATCACCTCCCAAAATCAGCGGATCATGAGAAGGAAGCAGAAGCACTAAGCATGAAACTGGTTGTGGAGCCAGGTCCTAAGCCAACTCCTCCTCTCCGGTGACTGCAGCTTACGGTAGACGGCATGCTCGACTTCATTGTCTGCAATGAAGTCGATAGCCCTAACTAGCAAGTTAGGCTGGAACAACTGCGCCTTGCAGACAAACCGAGGAGTGAAGATCGTCTTCATCTGAGCGTAGTTGGTGATCAGGGTGCCAACGTACTGACGGTGCTTCGGGTACCGCTGCAATCCACAAGGAACACATGTCAGTGCGGACGACATTGACATATATACTTTCAAATCTATGCAGGAACTCAATAAGGCTACGTACCTGGATGTACCCGTCCGCCGCCCCTTCATCACCGCCATAGAAGTAGCAACCATCTTCGCTCCAGTCCAGAATGCGATCAGATTTCATCTTCATGATGAAGCTCCACTTCGTCCTCCAGTTTCTGATGTGGTTGTACAGCTGAAGAGTGGTGACATGTACGTCGGCGAATGCAAGAACATCTGCGGCTACCTTCTTCATTTGCTGCTCCTTGAATCCCATGTTGAAGCAGACGCCGCTACGGACGAGCTGAACCAACTGGTTGAGCACAAACTCTGATAGCTCAGGTTTTCGAACCATGGCTGGTTTGCTTGCAATCAGACATGACTGAGCATTTACAGTTAGCTCAGACAGATCAGGGGTCCCAAAAGTATGATCGCTTACATGAAAAACACTAGCAGATCAATGAACTACCACATGGACATCCTTAAGCACTAGCAGATCAATGAACTACCACATTGAAATCCTTAAGCACTAGCAGATCAATGAACTACCACACGGAAATCCTTAAGCACTAGCAGATCAATGAACTACCACATGGACATCCTTAAGCACTAGCAGATCAATGAACTACCATATGGAAATCCTTAAGCACTAGAATATCAATAAACTACCACATGAACATCCTTAAGCACTAGCAGATCAATGAACTACCAGTACCACATCAATGAACAACGAGGTAGGTAAGATCAGCCTTACAGTAAAAGGAGCTACATGCAGCACCGAGGTAGGGGAAGCAGGGGACCCTGGCGAAGATGCAGACAGCACCACCGTCTCAGTGGAAGAGTCAACGGCGAGAACGGTCCCCATCGTAGAGTCAGATGGAACCTGGAAAACCTCCACAACCTCCACCAGCGACGAAGGAATGTCCTACAATGGATTCGTTCAGACCCCGATTGTGTGCCCAAAAGATCTAGATCTAAGGCTAGGGTTCGTAGAAGCTTACGACAACCGAAGTCATCGACGCAGACGAAGAAGACGACCATCCTCCGCGGCCAGTAGCCGCCGCCACAGCCGCCGTCGCCGCCGCAAGCCTCGCCGACCTTGTGGGTGAGGTAGAGCCGGCCATGTCGCTAGATCGGGGACGATGGATGAGCTCGAAATGGGGGGAAATGGGGGATTTAGATTTTCAGGTGAGAGAGCCGCCCTATATACGGTGGCAAAAATTCAAGCGCGGTGACCGAATTCAGCCCGCCGAGATTTCGCCGTCCCGCGCGAGCTCCCGCGATCTCCTGCGGTGGCTCTGCGAGGACACCGCTTTCTCCACTTGTGCGAAAACGGGGGTGGCTCGCTAGAAAAGGCCGAACCGAGCATTCCTCCAGGGCCTGGCCCGAGGGTGCTTTGAGAAGCGGTTCCTGCAAGAACGCGGCGTCCACAAGGTAATCAAACGGGCCGAAAAAGCTGGGCCGATGCGAGCCAAGGGGCATGCAGGCTACCAAACGCGCCCCTAATTCATTTGTTTTCAGCGGAAATGGAAGAAATTAGGAAGAAACCAAGGGAATTTAATGAAGAATCGCGGGTTGGAATCATCTCCAACATCGGCTGTGCTCGTGCTGACAAAGATTTCTTTTTGCATCGACGAAGCATGAGACGAGGGTGACTCCAAAGGAACGACCGATTGGGGTGTTCATCCCGAGTCTGGCCCAAGGGTGAGAACCATGCTGGCCATAAAGAAGAGGGAGGCCGGGCAACCAATCAACCCAATTTCATCTCCTAGGGCATGTATGGAGGAGGTGCGACCTACCAAACATGGCCTACATGAGCAAGGATATTGCCCATTTGTTTCATGCCCTCTGATTTATTGGTTGAAAGATATGTGTGTACATAATATTATATTTCACTAATTTGAACTCCTGCTCCACCTCATAGAAGTTTCATAATTTCATACAAGTTTCTGAATAGATCATAGCAACAAACGTTTCATTTAAGTAAACCATATTTTCATTGTGGCTTTCACAACATGTATCATAATTTTCGCACGTGATCACTAAAAAATAATCCAGATTGGAGAAATTTATGAAATTGGTAATGAATAATTCTCACCGAAGTATCATGACTTAATTTTGATAGATAATAAGATTTTTTTTTAGATGTGTCTTACCACGAACACAGTATACAATAACCATCCTCGTCCCTAAGAGCATCACAGGTAGATCCCATGAAACATGCAAACCCTTAAAATAACTGATTTTACAGGTTTGAGCAAAAAAAAATACAGTTTCCAAGTCCTGCAAACTAGGCCGGTCCCTATTTTTCTTAAGCTGATCCTTAAATGGATCCTCCTATACCTTGTATCCCGAGTTATTGGTTTTCCCGTGTACCTCCAATAACTGGACGTTTGGCGGGACAGAACTTTCTGCTTGTGAGCCTCCCGTCCTTGCCGTGGCCACCACCGGAGGTCACTTAGGGTATCTCCAACGGCGACCCAAACCGACGCGCTGGACCGTTCAGTTTGGGTCGTTTTGGTGGCCGAGCGGACACGCGGACAGCGGCCCGCGTCCGCGTGTCCGTTTGGGTCGCGCGCTGCGCCCAACGCGCGGACGCATCGCATAACCGGAGAAACACGAAACCAAAAAAAAAAGTGGCAAATTAAAACGAAATTTCATTCAACATATGCCCTATTTTGGGCAAATTTGTACATAGCCCTATTTTGGGCAAATAAAACTAACAAAAGAAGCCCCTATATGTGCTTTTAAATTTAAAATAAAAACCCTCTATTAGGGTTTGGTCGGCGGCGCGGTGGCCGCCGGTGCGCCGCCTAGCCCCTGTGGGCGTCGTCGGCGACGTCGTCCTCGTGGACGACGTCCCCGGGCGGCGAGGCGCTGATGTGGCTCGACCGCGCCGGGGACTCCGGCCACGGAGACCACGGGGCCTCCTCCCGGGCCGAGTGGGGGTCGGAGCCACCCGAGGCTGCGGCGGCGCACGGAGCAGCGCCTCCTCCCCGAGGCGCTGCGCCTCTCTCTGCCGAGCGCGGTGCTCGGCCTCTGGCGCCGCCGGTGCTCCGCGCGGCGCCCGGCCTCCCCGCCGCTGCTCCTGGCGGCGCTCCTCGTCGGCGCGGCGCCTGGCCTCCTCCCGCCGCGCCGCCTCCTCCTCCTCCCGTCGTGCCTGGCGGGCCTGGGCATAGAGCTCCCAGCCCTCCGCCTCCTCGACCTCCCGCCGGGCCGCCTCCTCCATCTCGGAGGTGCGAATGGCCGCATGGAGGTGCGGCCATTTCGCGTCCTCCTCCGCCGCCGAGATGAGCAGCGCGGCGCGGAGGTCCGGGTCCTCCTCCTAGGACTCGGGCTTGGGCTCGAGCAGCAGAGGCGTCGGTTGCGGCAATGTCGCGCCGCCGCGGGCGGCCTCTCCGATGTGGAGGCCGCCTCGATTTCCTCCCGCAGGCCGCAGCGCCGGCGGACGACGGCGGCTGCTGCTTGCCTTGTCGTCGTTGGCTCCGGTAGCGAACCGTCGCTTCGGGGCCATGGCGGCGGTTTCGCTGCGGGAGTGGAGTGGGGACTGGAGTGGAGGGCCAGATCCCCTCCAGTCCCCATTTAATAGTCTCCCTGGTCACCGACAGGTGGGCCCAAGGGAGACGAGGCGACCAGCGCGCGGACGCGATGGACGGCGCGTGCCATCCGCGGCCACGCAAACCTAGCCCAGATTTGGACCGGGTTTGCGTCGTTCCGGACGCCGCGGTCATCCGCTTTTGCGGTGCGTCCCCACGCTGGGCCGCGTTTTTGTCCGGCTCGACCCATCCGGACGCGCGGACGCGGGGTCACCCCGTTGGAGATGCCCTTGCGGCCATCCCCACCGTTGTCGTTCCAGTTCAAGCCAATTTTTGGAATGGTGCCCTCGCCACACCTCGATTATTCAACTCAAGCTCGTGTTTGGACTGTCGTGTCAGACGGAGCTAGGTTGGCTAGGATTGGGACAGGCCAAGTCGAAGATGGTCATGCGATGGCGCCCTATACGAGGATTTTTTTATGAAAAAATGACTAAACTTATAGTGTGTCTAGGCTTGATGAAAATCTAAGGTCCGTCAGTGTTTAAATGGAGCGAGTGAATATTTGAACATGGGGTGCACGTACTGCATATGGGTTCTTATACAAACCGGGTGGCCGCCGTCCTGATTTAACGTGCAGCGCACAGACCTGGTAGCCCGCGCCTAGCTGGTGCATGCGCACGTGACGAAGCCAGCATGCATGCATGCATGCGCCGTCGATGACTTCGGAGTTTGGAGGTGCGTGCATGTGCATAGAGGCATGCCCCGCCGCCACCTTCCCGTGGCCCGTGGGAATATTCGATCGAGGCTCCAGGAACTGTGCCTACTAGTAGTACTTACTTCAAGTAACTTTGGGCTTAATTTAGCGTCTCATGCACTATAGACAGATTTCCAGCCGACATTCCGTCCGGGTTCCTGTTGCCTATCTTCTCAGCTGTCACACCCCCTAGCTCTTGATTCTCCTCTACATGTTGCTAACTTTGTATGTATACCACACATATACCGAGTATTGAGTGCAAATTGGTATGCATGACAAAAAAAAAATCCTTCTTGATATGGAAAATGTAAGGTTTCTGATCATAAAAAAATTTAACATTCTTTACAGAGAAGATTCAGTAACCCCACAAAATTCCTTTCCAATTCTCTTGTACCAAACGGGTTGGTAATCATGAATTTATATAACTAGTGAACTTTCAAAACCTTGATCTGTGCAACTACTTAATGTGTAATACCTCTGATTTTGGTGAATAAGATGCACGCGCATTTCAAAACAAACTTTAACAAAAAAACTGAGCAATCAAATCTTGATTGTACTGTACATAATTAGTATCATTCGAGTCATATTGAAAAATGTTTTCTAATGATGTTAATTTTATACCAATAATTTTAATACTATATTTAGAGTAATTCTAGTTAAAGATAAAACACGTAAAACAACAACAACAACAACAACAACAACAACAACAACAACAACAACAACAACAACAACAACAACAACAACAACAACCAAGCCTTTCAGTCCTAAACAAGTTGGGGTAGGCTAGAGTTGAAACCCATAAGATCTCGAAGCCAAGTCATGGTTCCGGAACGTGGATAGCTAACTTCCACGCACCCCTATCCATGGCTAACTCTTTGTCGATATTCCAAACCTTCAGGTCTCTCTTAACGGACTCCTCCCATGTCAAGTTTGGTCTACCACGACCCCTCTTAACATTCTCATCACGCTTTATCCGTCCGCTATGCACTGGCGCTTCCGGAGGCCTCCATTGGATATGTCCAAACCATCTGAGACGATGTTGGACCAGCTTCTCTTCAATCGGTGCTACCCCAACTCCCTCTCGTATATCGTCGTTCCGTACCCGATCCTTTCTTGTGTGGCCACATATCCATCTCAACATGCGCATCTCTGCTACACTTAACTGTTGGATATGTCGTCTCTTCGTTGTCCAACACTCAGCGCCATACAACATCGCAGGTCGGATAGCTGTCCTATAAAACCTGCCTTTTAGCTTTTGTGGCACTCTCTTGTCACAGAGTATGCCAGAAGCTTGGCGCCACTTCATCCAACCAGCCTTGATTCGGTGGCCCACATCTTCATTGATATCGCCATCCTTCTGCAACATGGACCCCAAATATCGAAAAGTGTCTCTCTCCGGTACCACCTGCCCATCAAGGCTAACCTCTCCCTCCTCATGCCTAGTAGAACTGAAACTGCACCTCATATATTCAGTTTTAGTTCTACTAAGCCTAAAACCTTTCGATTCGAGAGTTCGCCTCCACAACTCGAACTTTCTATTAACCCCCGTTCGGCTATCATCGACTAGCACCACATCATACGCAAAGAGCATACACCATGGGATGTCTCCTTGTATATCCCTTGTGACCTCATCCATCACCAAATCAAAAAGATAAGGGCTCAAAGCTGACCCTTGGTGTAGGCCTATTCTAATTGGAAAGTCATCAGTGTCGCCATCGCTTGTTCGAACACTTGTCACGACATTATCATACATATCCTTGATGAGGGTAATGTACTTTATTGGGACTTTCTGTTTCTCCAAGGCCCACCACATGACATTCCGAGGTATCTTATCATAGGCCTTCTCCAAATCAATGAACACCATATGAAGGTCCTTCTTTTGCTCCATGTATCTCTCCATCAGGACGTCTTATTCATTTGAATGGATGGAGTAACACATTTTGGGAATCAGTTCTTCAAAAGTACAAACATAGAAAACACAAAGTTTGCGCTTCGATCGATTGATAGAAAACTATAGTTACAAGCCTAGAACTAAAAAAATAAAAACCGACCAAACAAGACAAGACCCCGACTACCATTCCCAAGATAGACATTATAACCAAATCCATCAAAAGATCCACAGCCAAGATGAAATCGACACAACTACACGGAACACATCAAATCTACTAACATCTCCGTCTCAAGAGTAGAGAATCCAACTTCGCAAAGAAGAACTTGTCCACTTTAGCGGTGGAGAGAAGGCATAAAGTCAATGATGTCGTGGACCGCCAACTTCACACAATGTCCTCCCAGCCTCAGTAAGACCACACACACCTCACATACCACTGAGTAGACCAGATTCAACATGGACCAACATGTTAAGTGGCCCCAGCACATGGGCGGGCACAACTTATTGATAATGGGTATTCAAGATCAGGAAAAACATTCAATGCTAAAACTTGAAGATTCATAATTTGTTTAACACAGAACTGCATGACAGAAAGATTGATAAATTCTTCGTTAGTAAAACGAATCAGTGTCTTGGCTGGCTTCTGTGGCTGCGTGTGGCTTATGCTTTTGGTCACCAGATTCAAGCCCCTCCGACCCCTTCTCACTGGTGGAAAAATGACCTTTGGTCGCGGTTCGCAACTGCCATTAGTCGCGGTTGCGCAACTGCGACCAAATGAGCGCGACTAAAGGCCCCCCCTTTAGTCGCGGTTGCTTAAGAACCGCGACTAAAGGCCCGTCCACGTGGGCGCCAGGCGGCCGTCTGGGCGGAGGACCTTTAGTCGCGGTTCTTCTGGCCAACCGCGACTAAAGGCCGCCGCAGGTTTAGGGTTTTAGCCCCCCCTAAACCTGCCCCCCCCCTAAACCTGTTTTCTGTTTAATTTATATTGTTTTATTTCTTTTGTGCTTTATTTTAATTTTGAAGGAGTTTCACATATTCTACGGTACTACATACATGCATATGAATGTACAATTTCAAACAAATTTGAAATTAGAACCAAAAAGAATTCAAGAGGAATATACAATATATATTCAATATCATCGGATGACCATATACAATTTTGAACAAGTTTCCATACATAATTTAATGCATATAAAGTTCTACGTCCTCGTAATGGTGTTCTCCTTTAGGATGGAGGACTTCCCTCCTGAACCATCCAGCTAGTTCCTATTGAAGTGGTCGGAAGCGAGCTTCTGGACTAAGCATCATCCGGAGGTTATTCCTCTGAGCATTGGTATCACTCGGAACCCGCTCAGAGGTGTATCTTCGGATCATCTCACAGACATAGTATCCACATAGATTGGTCCCCGCTGGCTGAATATCGCCACCATTCTTAGCCTTTGACCTTTTGAATTCTAGCTCTTTTTTGAAATCACCGACCTTTTGACCTGAGAACCGTCTCCAAACCCTACGAGGCAAAGAAAATTAAATGAACAAGAGAGTTATTAGTTACTTGAAGCTTAGGAAATGAACGAAATAGGCCGATCGATATAGAGCGCAAATGAATGAAAATAATTACTTCTGCAGCATTATTCTCATGCCGCCCCAAAGATTTGAATCCAGAGTCAGAGAGTCGTGGACGAGACATTCTGAGCGGTCAACTTTAATTACTAGCAGAATCCAGTGGAACCTGCGGACACGATACATGCACAGTACGTCATGCATAACTCATCGATTAGCCGGCCACATACCATGCATGGAGTAAACAAAAGATAATGTGCTCAAGACAGAAACACTCACCCAAAATGGTAAGGAAATAGAATATCACTTTTGAGTTCCTGCTTTGTAAGAAACTGCCACAGGTCTGCCTCCACGTCGGCGGGGTGATGCTCTAACACATATCCATTAACGATGTGTGGGTCAATGAACCCAACATCATGGATGTTCCTTACACTGCATTCCTTAATCTTCATTCTGCATGTATAATAGCGGACACAACAATATAGTTAGGACATATATATAGTGCAGGCAATATGAACGAGATGGGGTAGAAATAAATCACTTACAGAACGTAGCAACTGATGATAGATTTGTCGAGCTCGCGCAGATTGAAAAGCTGGAACAATTCACTCAGATGAATTTGTACATAGTAATGTTTGAAGTGATGCTCATATCTAACTTCCGCATAAATATATTCTTTGGCGTTTTTATTTTTTATGTAACCCTTGTACCATTTCAGCAGACCTTTCATTTGTGGAGGTAGATCCTCTTCCTGCGCAGGCTCGACGAGAGGCCCATTCTTCACATATGTAATTACTACCTCCTTCACTGGCGCCTCATCAAGGCCTAACAGTTCACGAAGAGTAATACCTAAGTTGGCCGCTTGTTCTCTGGCACTCGTTACAGTCAATCCCTGTGCTGCCGCAGCTTCTATGATATCGGGGGCATCCAGACCGGCGGCTTTCACTATAAGCGGGGCAATCGATTGTTTACTTTGTTCCCCGAGCTGGGCAACTCGTTTCCCGCTTTTTTTACTTTCTAATTCCGTTTTCTCGGCCTCCTCCCGCTCTCTCTTCTCCTTCAACATGAGTGCCTGCTTACGAAGTTCACGTGAATAGTCGTCAGGCAGATTCTTCGCGGCTTGGGACGGTTCGTTCAAAAATGACTTAGCCCACTTCTTTTGCTCATCAGAAAATACTGGCTTGGGCTCGGGCTCTCTTTTCTTCTTGCAGTCCGCCTTCCATTTCTCATAATCAGCAGTCGCGGCAGCGTCAACTTCCTCGGCAGTACGTTCCCAAGGCCTCGTGGGAAGAGGCTTCAGTGATGGCTCCGGTACCTTTGTTATCTTAGGTACATAAGGGTCCGGGTTAATAATCCAGGACTGCTTCTGCTTCTTCGCCGGAGGTGGATTGGGGGCGGCGTCTGCTTACCCGCCCGGGGCGGACTAGGTGGCGGCGGCTGCTTACCCGCCGGAGGTGAATTGGGGGGCGGCGTCGGCTGACGTGAAGGAGGTGTAGGTGAAGCACCACCACCACCACCACCACCGCCACCGCCACCACCACTGTAGGGGGGTGGACTTGTTGGCGCCTCGCCTGGAAACTTGATAAACTTCTTTTGCCATAGAATGAAATGGCGCTTGACATCTCCAAGTCTTCTCGCCCCTTCAGGTGTAGCAATGTCAATGTCCAGGTCCTCAAACCCTTGGACTATGTCCTCCACCGTGACACGAGCATAGCCATCTTGAATGGGGTTGTTGTGGTGGAGTGCTCCTGGTAAACATGGTAAACATGGTAAAGCACTGCCGATGGCTACCTTCATGGACATGTTCCCGATAGGATAATACAGGTGATATTCTTTCATCTCCTTTATATCGTCCACGGGGTAGCGAGGAGGCTCTGGTGCAGTAATTTCGACCACCAGAGGCTCCGGTGCAGTAATTTTGATCGTCGGTGCACCAACCGGTGGGGCCTCCGTGGAAGCCACGCTGCTTCTCCGCTGCTGGCTTTCGAGATCCAATGGATGATCTTCATGCTGCGCCCGAGCTGCATCTCTTTCGGCTACTAGTACACTCACGGTTTTCTTCATCACATTCATTTCCGATGCCAACCGCACCACAACATCTGCTTCCCGATCCATCTTTCTCTTACGGCTTCTGTAACCGTACATGTCATCGTTCTGGGGGAACCCTATTTTCCACGGAATGTGCCCCATGCCTCGTACACGTCCTCCGTGTTCAGGATTCCCGAGGGCTTTTGTCAGCGCGTCGTTCTCTCTGTTGAACTTGATCTTCCCCTCTTGAGCATCCCTCATTGCCTCAATAAGGGCTTGGGTGGGTTTAATTATTTTGCCCCGGTAAACACACTCCCCTGTCTCCGGGTTCAGCGATCCCTCATGCCCGTACCACCAGCTTTTGGCCCTTGGGTCCCATCCCTCCGTACCTGGACGGATTCCTCGCGCCCTCAGCTCGCTCTCCATCTTCTCCCACCTAGGCTCCCAAAGGCGATACCCTCCTGGCCCCATAATATGATTGTACTCCTTCTTAGCCGCATTTTCCTTATTTTTTTCGATATTTGAATGAACTGCTCCGATTTCTTTTGCTTCACAAATTCTGGCCAATCATGTTTCAGTTTCTCATATTGTCCTTTCAAATCCGGAGTCTTGTTCTGCTTGACAAAGTCATGGGCTAGATTTTGCTTGAATTTTCGGAATGCGTCGGACATCTTATGAAGAGCGAACTGTTTGACTAGCCTCCTCCTCTCCTTGTTTTCCTCAATCTTGTTACCCTCCTCATCGAATTTGTTGTATTCCGGAGGTAGAACGAAATGTTCCATAAGCTTCTTGAAGCAATCTTTTTTTGTTCTATTATCGACAAAAATGAAACCAAGAGGTGCCTTCTTTGGCTCATTCCACTCCTGGACGGTGATCGAGACGTTGTCTCTAACAACGGCTCCGCATTGGCTGATAAACTTGGTGGCATTCTTGCGGGGCTCCAGCGGCCTGCCGGTTGCACTGTCGACAACCTCGATGGTACATGTTTCTCCTTGTTTCATCGTCTTGGTTGCGCCACGCTTTGACGACGTACTCGATTGTTTCGACGATCCGGCCGAGGGCTAAAATAAGAAAGAGAGTCGCGCGCGTTAGTACACACATATTTATTCAAATCAGTTAGTTTTTATCACCAGAGGCTCAATGTATATATATACCTCGGCGCCGGAGGTGGTTGCTACTTCCAATTGAAGATCGTCGTTTATCGATGTTTCTTCGGCATCATCTTGCTGACGGCCTTCATCTTGACCGTCAAGGTTCAGATAAGAAGAGATATCATCTTCTTCTTGTCCGGTCGGCACATATAGAATATCGCCGTTTATGATGCCGAACATATGGTCTTCAGCGTCCGGATCATAGCTGGCCATAATCGGGTCAGCTCTATCGTCCGCCATATGTCAGTCCTGAAAACATGTAGTCAAAACAAATTAATTAATTGAAGAAGGGGGGCGGTGGCAAAAGGTGGGCGGCAGTGGCGAAACGGGGCTGCGGTGGCGAAAGGACGGTGGCGGTGGCGAAAGGGGCGGTGGCGAAAAGGCAAGAGAGAGGAGATCAAAGAGAAACACCGACTACCCCACGCATATACGGAGGGGGCGGCGAGGGGGCGGCGCACAAAGTTGTGCGCCGCCCCTCGCCACCCCCTCCGTATACGCGCGGCATCGGTGTGCGCACGTTTCTCTCTCTCTCTGTCGCCAAAAAACAACAAAAAAAACCCCGCGCGTATACGGAGGGGGGCAAGGGGGCGGCGCACCTCGCCGCCCGGCCCCCTCGCCCCCTGTGTTTTTTTGGTACGATTGTTCTACTATTTTTGGGAACAACCTATACGCCACATGGTGGCGGTGGCGGTCGTCATCGTTGCGGTGAGTTCATTAAGTTAATTATTTTTGTTCACTAAGTTGCGGTAACTTTTATTGCGGTAACTTTTATTTATTTTTGTTCACTAAGTTAACTAAGAATCATTAAGTTAATTTTTAGGTTAATTAAGTTCATTAAGTTAATTTTATTGGTAATTAAGTGAATTAAGTTAAAATTAACAAGAAAAAAAAGGCCGGGCTCTCTCTCTCCTTTCTCTCTCCTCGATCTCCCTCCTCGCTCTCATCGCGCGTCGCCCCGGCCCCTCTCTGGCCGGCGGCGCGGCGCCGCTCTCTCCACGGGCGGCGTATCGTAGCCGGCGGCGCGGCGCGTTAGAGTGTGGCGGGACGGCGGCCGGCGACGTACGGGGCGCGGGGTCTTACGGCCGGTGGCGCGCGGCGACGAGAGCTGAGGGGAGAGGCGACGGCGATGGCGCGCGGCGACGACGAGCGCGACGACGAGCGCGACGACGAGGGCGCGCAGCGACGGTAGCGATGAGGGCCGGCGACGGCGAGGGCGTGGCAGGCGATGGCAAAGGTAGCGACGAGCGGCAGCGACGAGGAAGAAGAACTGGCGCGGCGGTTCGCGCCGCGCCAGTATTTATAGCCCCTCACCTTTAGTCGCGGTTGGGGAGGAGACCCGCCCTTTAGTCGCGGTTGGCCAGACCAACCGCGACTAAAGGATTTTTCGGCGGGTTTTTGAGTTCCCGCGCGCAACCACCTTTAGTCGCGGTTGGCCAAGCCAACCGCGACTAAAGGTATTTTTGAAAATACTTTTCTTTTTCAAAATCAGAAAAATCAGAAAAATAAAACTAATTCAATTCAAAATCTTAAAAATACAAATAATATATCAAAAAATTCAGAAAAATAAAACTAATTCAATTCAAATTCTTAAAAATACAAACAATATATCAAAAAATTCAGAAAAATAAAACTAATTCAATTCAAATTCTTAAAAATACAAATAATATATGAAAAAATTCAGAAAAATAAAACTAATTCAATTCAAATTCTTAAAAATACAAATAATATATGAAAAAATTCAGAAAATAAAACTAATTCAATTCAAAATCTTAAAAATACAAATAATATATCAAAAAATTCAGAAAATAGAACTAATTCAATTCAAAATCTTAAAAATACAAATAGTATATCAAAAAATTAAGAAAAGTAAAACTAATTCAATTCAAAATGTTAAAAATACAAATAATATATAAAAAAATCAGAAAAAAATAAAACTAATTCAATTCAAAATGTTAAAAATACATATAGTATATCAAAAAATTAAGAAAAGTAAAACTAATTCAATTCAAAATGTTAAAAATACAAATAAGTTCTCCCCGGCCACCTCTGTCTTCCCATAAGTTCTCCCCGGCCTGTCTTCCCGCCTCTTTCTTCCCGCCACTTTCTTCCCGCCTCTTTCTTCCCGCCACTTTCTTCCCGCCTCCTGTCTTCCCGCTCCCATTTTTTCCGCCATTTGTCACTACATATATGTAGCCCGGCTTGGCCAGCATTATCACATCTCTACAATCTCTCATCACTCTCTCATGGCTTCCACCGCACCCACTCTAACCTACCAGCAGGTGGAGGAGCTTTGCGCCTCGAACTACCCTTGCCCACCGGGCTACCGCGTCCCTGCCGGCTGGAGCCTAAGCGCCGGCGGCGTGCCGGTCCCTCCCGTCCCTCAGGGTACTGCGCGCCGGGCGGCCATCACGAACCACTACTACCTCGACCTCACGCCGGAGCAGCGGATGAATCCCCGCTGGCATCCTGATAACCAGCATACTTGGGACGCCTTCTTCATCAATCGGCGTGAGAGGGCGCTCGCCATGTATGAGGAGGACGGTCTGCCTCCTGGGAACTTCCACGAGGCCGGCCGTCGGCTATGGTGGTACGGCCGGACTCTGCAGAGCGTCATGGACTACATCACGGCCGGCGATATCCCCCGCCTGCGCTACCCTCAGTTCGAGCCACGAGCGCCGCCCGACGACGACGGCAAAGCAGCCGACGACGACGGCGGCAACTTAGAAGGCGACGACTACCAGTACAACGGTGGCGGCTATGAAGACTACGAGTATGCATATTATACGCCTAGGCAGGAGTATGACTAAATCACTCCAAATTTCATGTATCATCAGTGGTATCTCGAATCATTCGAAAATGGACACCAAACACATCACGGGTACTATAATTCACATGATCCATTCAACAAAGTTTGGTACAATAAATTATTACACATCATTTCTTCCCGTGTGTCCCTGCTTGCTTACGATTGTGCCGTATCCATGGAGCATCCTCATCATTTAACTTAATGCTTGGGTCGGTGTTCACTTTGAAGGGCGGAATTTCAGCAAACATATTATAATCTTCTGACATGTCTATCTTGTCCTCCACTCCCACGATGTTTCTTTTCCCTGAAAGAACAATGTGGCGCTTTGGATCATCGCATGATGTACTGATCGTTTTCTTATCTTTCCGTTTCCTCGGTTTGCTACTCATGTCCTTGACATAGAAAACCTGAGCGACATCTTTCGCTAAGACGAATGCTTCGTCAAGATAACCAAGATTGTTGAAATCCACCATTGTCACTCCGTATTGCTGGTCCACCTTTAACCCACCTCCTGTTAGCTTGAACCATTTGCACCGGAACAAAGGGACCTTAAAGGAGGGTCCATAGTCAAGTTCCCATATCTCCTCTATGTAACCATAATATGTGACCTTTTGCCCATTCTCGGTTGCTGCATCAAAGCGGACACCACTGTTTTGGTTGGTGCTCTTTTTATCTTGGGCGATCGTGTAAAATGTATTCCCATTTATCTCGTACCCTTGGAAAGTCGTTATAGTCGAAGATGGTGTCTTGGCCAACATGTACAACTGATCTACAACATGATCGTCATTCATTAAATGTTTTCTCAGCCAACTACCGAAAGTCTCCATGTGGGCCTTCCTAATCCAGGATTCAGGCTTCCCAGGGTTGTCCGAGCGTAAAATATTCTTGTGTTTCTCAAAGTACGGAGCCACCAAGCTGGAATTGGTCAGAACTGTGTGGTGTGCTTCAGTCAGAGAATGGCCGTCCATACATATCGTTGATTTCCTTCCGATCGTGCCTTTTCCACTTAGTCTCCCCTCGTGCCGCGATCGAGGAAGACCAATCGGCTTAAGGTCAGGAACAAAGTCAACACAAAACTCAATTACCTCCTCATTTCCATAGCCCTTGGCGATGCTTCCTTCTGGCCTAGCACGGTTACGAACATATTTCTTTAATACTCCCATGAACCTCTCGAAGGGGAACATATTGTGTAGAAATACAGGACCGAGAATGGAAATCTCTTCGACTAGGTGAACCAGGAGGTGCGTCATAATATTGAAGAAGGATGGCGGGAACACCAACTCGAAACTGACAAGACATTGGACCACATCGTTCTGTAACCGTGGTAGAACTTCTGGATTGATTACCTTCTGAGAGATTGCATTGAGGAATGCACATAGCTTCACAATGGCTACTCTAACATTTTCCGGCAGGAGCCCCCTCAAAGCAATCGGAAGCAATTGCGTCATAATCACGTGGCAGTCGTGAGACTTCAGGTTTTGGAACTTTTTCTCCGCCATGTTTATTATTCCCTTTATATTGGACGAGAATCCAGACGGGACCTTCATACTGCTCAGGCATTCAAAAAAGATGACCTTCTCTTCTTTGGTCAGAGCGTAGCTGGCACGACCTTGAAACCATTCCGGATGCCGGTCATCAGGGTCTTTCAAACGTTGCTGGTTCTGCCGTGCTTCCTTTGTATCATTTGTCTTCCCATACACGCCCAAGAAGCTTAGGAGGTTCACGCAATAATTCTTCGTAACGTGCATCACGTCGATTGCTGAGCGGACATCTAGGACTTTCCAATATTCTAGCTCCCAGAATATAGATTTCTTCTTCCACATGGCTGCGTGCCTGTCAGCTCCCTTCGGAACTGATTGTCCGCCAGGACCCTTTCCAAAGATGACTTTCAAATCCTTGACCATATCAAATACCTCGGCACCATTGCGTTCCGCAGGCTTCGGCCGGTGATCTGCCTTGCCGTTGTAATGCTTGCCTTTCTTTCTTACTGGATGAATTTTCGGAAGAAATCGACGATGCCCAAGGTACACGTTCTTCTTACAATTTGGCAAATGTACACTTTCAGTCTCATGTAAGCAGTGCATGCATGCATTGTATCCCTTATTTGACAGTCCCGAAAGGTTACTAAGAGCAGGACAATCGTTGATGGTTACGAAAAGCAACGCTCGTAGGTCAAATTCCTCTTCTTTGTGCTCATCCCACACATGGACACCAGGTCTGCCCCATAGCTGTAAAAGTTCATCAACTAATGGCCTTAGGTACACATCGATGTCGTTGCCGGGTTGCTTCGGACCTTGGATGAGCACTGGCATCATAGTGAACTTCCGCTTCATGCACAACCAAGGAGGAAGGTTGTAGATGCATAGAGTCACGGGCCAGGTGCTATGGCTGGAGCTCTGCTCGCCAAAAGGATTCATGCCATCTGTACTTAGACCAAATCTTATGTTCCTTGCGTCAGTGATACGCGTACAGCACGCGTCCGTTGGGAACCCCAAGAGGAAGGTGTGATGCGTACAGCGGCAAGTTTTCCCTCAGTATGAAACCAAGGTTTAATCGAACCAGTAGGAGCCAAGAAGCACGTTGAAGGTTGATGGCGGCGAGATGTAGTGCGGCGCAACACCAGGGATTCCGGCGCCAACGTGGAACCTGCACAACACAAACCAAGTACTTTGCCCCAACGAAACAGCGAGGTTATCAATCTCACCGGCTTGCTGTAACAAAGGATTAGATGTATAGTGTGGACACTACTAGGAAAAAGGCAATCAGTGGCGCACCACATATAGCCTTCAGTGGCGCACTAGTGGTGCGCCACTGCTATCACGCCACTGCTAACTCCTAGTAGTGGCGCACTAGGGGTGCGCCACTACTAGCCTGGATACCAGTGGCGCACTACGTGGTGCGCCATTGACATGTCCAGCAGTGCGCCACTATTACTCCAAAGTGGTGCGCCACTGTTGGTCAATGGCAGTGCGCCACCACTGTCTAGACGAGGTGCGCCACTGCTACCGTTTTGCGTGCGCCACTGTTTCAGCGAGGCGGTGCGCCACTGCTGCGTGTGGACGTGCGCCACTGCTGTCTCCAGGACGTGTGCCACTGCTGAGGTTCCTGGTGCGCCACTGCTAGTCTCGGAGGGGATCACAGGGCAGTGCGCCACTGGATCCAGCGCAGTGCGCCACTGCTAGTTAGTGGACGTGCGCCACTGATGGGCCACTAGTGCGCCACTGCTACGTATTTCGATTTTTTTTTTGTATCCTGGCAGGTATTTATACAGGTTGTATATCATAGTACAATAGCACAATACAGGATACATAACACATATAAACAACAGCACAACTTATCCATACATAATTCTTCACATTAGCCCCACATGATTCACAAGATTTCACATTAGAGAAGTTACGAGGTTACAATGCAAGTTACGGGGTTACAAAATCGCAAATGAGCTAGTGGTTACACAAGATCGATCATCTAAAGTACAATCACATAGAAGAGAGCTAGAGTCACTACTAGCACCATCCCGATAATAGTGGTCTTCATCCGGTTCCTCCTCCGCTCCGTCCTCTCTCCCGCCAGATAGCGTGCGTATCTGTCTTCGGCCTCCGCTCTAGTGGTGTACCCTTTGTAGCTGTTACCGCTAAAACGGTGAACCTGTCTTCGACACTCCTCCCAGTCGTTGTAGACTCCGGGAACCTTGCCCTTGTACACGACATACCACGTCATATCTGCACATATATGAACAAGCCAAAGAAACTAAGAAGTGCAAACTCAAATAAGAGACAAGTAGCTAGTATGAACTAAATGGAATGCCTCATACATTGTTGGTCCAAACAAATATTAACATTTAGGGAAGGCGTTAGTGAGGCCAGGTAGGATGCACAAGAGATTGATACTTGTGTCATCGCACCAGGCTCACTAGCGCCTCCCCCAAGTGTAGTGACCACAAAATTTAATCATCGGCCAATGCAATTAAGAAGTGCAAACTCAAATAAGAGACAAGTAGCTAGTATGAATTAAATGGAATGCCTCATATTTTGTTGGTCGGAACAAATATGAACATTTAGAGAAGGCGTCAGTGAAACCAAGTAGGATGCACAAGAGATTGATATTTGTGTCATCGCACCAGGTTCACTGGCCCCTCCTCCAAGTGTATAGGTGACCAAACATTCTAATCATCGGCATTCTGAAAAACCAAAGCAAATGGAATGACGAGGGCCTCATACATTGTTGGTCAAAACAAATTTTAACATTCAGGGATGGCGTAAGTGAGACCAAGTCCGATGCACAAGAGATTGATATTTGTGCTATCTTACCAGGCTCACTTACGCCACCCCCAAGTGTACGGTGACCAAACATTTTAATCATCGGCATTTCGAAAATACCAAAGCAAATGGAATGACAAAATGGAATAAGTGCCTCATACATTATTGGTCAACACAAATACTATGGTCAGAAACCATAGTTGCAGTATACACCGCAGTATACTTTGCGAGAAGGCGCCCTTTTCCCGGCCGCCGTTCCATGAACGGGTCCTTGACGACACAACAACGCCGATCTGCCTCTCCGGCGCAGAACCACGGCAGTCCCAGCCGCCTCCCTTGCGGCCACAAGGGAGGCGGCTTGGACTGGCGTGGTTCTGCACCGGAGAGGCATGTCGGCGTTGTTGTCTCGTCAAGGACTCGTTCACGGAACGGCGGCTGGGGAAAGGGGGGCCCGTCTACAAAGTATATTGCGGCGTATAGGTGACCAAACATTCTAATCATCGGCACTAAAATGGAAGAAAGAGCCAAGTGGTATCTCAACTAGATATCATATGCCTCATACTTTGTTGGTCGAAAGAAATATTAACATTCCGGGATGGGGTCAGTGAGGCCAGGTAGGATGCACAAGAGATTGATATTTGTGCCATCGCACCAGGCTCACTGGCCCCACGCCGGAGTGTACAAGTGACCAAACAATTTAATCATCGGCACTACAATGGAAGAAAGGCCAATGCAATTAAGAAGTAGCTAGTATGAACTAAATGGAATGCCTCATACATTGTTGGTCGAAACAAATATGAACATCCCGGGATGGCGTCAGTGAGGCCAGGTAGGATGCACAAGAGATTGATATTTGTGCCATCACACCAGGCTCACTGGCGTCACCCCGGAGTGTACTGATTGACCAAACATTCTAATCATCGGCATTTTGAGATACCAAAGCAAATGGAATGGCAAGGTAGGATGCACAAGAGATTGATATTTGGACATAACATCATCATACCTAACATCGTAGCTTCATACAATTTAATATAGAATTCAAACAACACGAAGCAACGAAGATAGAGTTGACAACACTCTAAGTTCTAACTATCGGTGTCCGAGCCGGATTCGCCGGTGTGGGGGTAGTGCACACGGCAGGCGGTGTCGTCGAACACCTTGACGATCATCTCGCCGTCCCCCTCGTACAGGAAGGTGAGCTGGCAGCCGGGCTCGAGGTGGAGGTCACGGGCGAACTTGTCCCACCCCGTGTGCAGGTACATCTTGCCCTGCCCGTCGAACAGGACCTCCACGGACCAGCGGCAGAAGTTGCAGCCTGCCTCCCGTAGCTGCAAGTGCGCCGGCTCGACGCCGTCGACGAACTCGGCGAACTTGTCCGGTAGCCTCTTGATGCCGAGTGGGTCGTCATCGATGCGGAGGAGGAACTCGAAGCAGCGTTCCTCATCCGAAGACGAGGAGGATGCAGGTGACGGTGACCGTGGGGCCCTTGCTGCTCCACCGCGGCGGCCCCTTCCCCGGCCCCGGGGGCGCCCAGGACCGCGGCCTCGACCGCCTCGCCGGCCACCGGGACCGGCCATCCTACATGTTTACATTTTTGAACCATATTACGATCCATTCCACTAACAAAATTGGGCATGACCTATGCTAATTTATGTACATATGAGTGCCCCATTTTCGCCGAAATGGAAATGAATCAACATTTCGGCGATAATGGGCAACTCTGTCGATCCCTGCACAAGAATATGTCACCATATACACTAGCTCAGCACCATGGCACATGCACAATTGTTCCTCATATACACCAGCTGAGCACCATGGCACATGCACAAGAATATGACACCATATACACCAGCAGCATCAACAGCAAGTAGCAGCAGCTAGCAGCAGAAAGAACAACAACTAGTAGCGACTAGTAGCAATGAAGACTAGCAGCAATATGCATCAACAAAGAAGAAGACAAGCTAGCAGCAGCTAGTAGCAAGAAGCCTAGCAGCATGCATCAACAGCTAGCAGCAGCAACTAGCTAGCAGCATGCATCAACAACAAGCTACCTGTCTGCAAGTGCGGCGGCGGTCCTCTGCGGCGGCGTCAGCGGTCGAGGGCGGCGCGGCGTGCTTCTCCAGCTGCTGCTCCAAGGTGCGCGTGGAGGTCAGGGCGGCGCGGCGTGCAACAACTAGTGCTGTAAACATCAAAATGAACATTGTGAGCATCAATATAGTGCCATGCTTCTTCTTCATTACTAATTCTTTTGCAGTTAAATCAGCAGTAGTATGTTGTAAGGGAAAACCATAGACTTCCCAAAATAGCAGCAGCAACAAGCAAGCACATAGGAGCAGCAACAAGCAAGCACATAGCACAGTGGATGAACCTAAGCTACTGAGGAGCAACTAGGTAGCAGCAGCAGTGGATGAACCTAAGCTACTGCCACCTAAACCTAAATTTCCTAAACCTAAATTTGCTACTGCCACCTAAACCTAAATTTCCTAAACCTAAATTTGCTACTGCCACCTAAACTAAATGAAACTGCTAACAAGTTAGTTTAGATTTGGCCTATTTCACTCTAAAAGGGTAGCTCTTTATTTTTTTATGAAGGAAATGCTCACTGGTCGGTGCACATAGCCATTTATCTATATGTTTTTCCTTCAAATTAAGCCAATGCACCTAGCAGCACCTCACCTAGCAGCACCTCACCTAGCAGCAACTAACAACCTAGCAACTAGCAAGTAGCAAGCACATAGCAACTAGCAGTAGCAAGCTAGCAAACACATATGCATCATGATACATTCATCATGATCACAAACCACTTGGCATTTTGAAGGTTTGCCAATGGGCACATAGCAACTAGCAGTAGCAAGCTAGCAAACACATATGCATCATGATTACTGATTTTTTTTACACTTGTTACAATAACTCTCTCTCACTCTCTACATACATCATACCCAATGTACATAAATAACACACAGTAATTCATAGTAGTTTCAAAACAAAAAAGTATGTTAGTTTTTTCACAAAATTTAACCGTGATCCAATCTGGAAGAGACAAACAATTAAACAAGAGCACTGTCAAAATGCCTAACTTGTACTTACTAAAACCATCAAAATGAACACTGTTAGCATCAGCAGTTAGAACTAAATTCCACTAAGCCTACAGTCAAAATGAACACTGTTAGCATCAAAATGAACACCTACTGCTGATGCTAACACTGTTAACAGTGTTTTGCTATTCGTTTTTACATTTCATTCAACACCTACAGTCCTAATCCTAACTCCATCATTCCACTAAGCCTAACAATATTGACATTTGGCTCCGGCATTTGGCTCAAGCTATCATCCAAGGCATCATCTTATAAAAGGAAATTAGCAACCTTTTCTTTTGCTCTCTGACTAGGAAAAGGCCTAGCATCTAAATTATATGCAGTAGATGTCAGTAGATGGATACACTAGCAGTAGCAAGCTAGCAAGCACATAGCAGCAACACTACATGTGTACCATATTGTTTAATTTTTTCTTATCTTCAGTATTTTTTGCTTTCTTCTTTCTTGCAGCAGCTCGAGCATGCACTAGCTAGTAGCAGCAGCAAGCTACCAACAATATCAAGCAAGCAAGCAAAAAGTACTGCAAGGGCAAGCATCTTTAAGTTGAATTAACTTGCAGCTTAGTTGAATTAGGATTTAGTTGAATACTACTGCAAACAGACCAGGGTTTGACAGAAATCGATTAGTACCGCACTGGCTCTGTCCCTTGGTTGGTTTGCCAAACCTGGCCGGCCAGGTTCGAACCCTGGCGGCCCCATTTTTTTCACTTTTTCATTAAATTGATTTAACACTATAGTACATAGCATAATACACCAAAATAAAAGGCATAAATAATTATTATTATGTAGAATATTTAAAATACTATAGAATCTAGAAAATATCCAAAAATATAAATTATATGTCTATTTTGATCGGTACAATGTGTAGATTAACAATATGACATCCATTATTCATACAAGAAAATGATACATAATTGATCTCAAAAAAAAAATGATACATAATTATCTTTTCACAATCTTCTTGCCCTTCTTTCTCGCGGTTGAATAATTTAGCCCCGGAACTCCTAGACTTCTTCTCTTGAATGGACGGCCTTTAGGTAGGGTGGTCCTGCTTCTTCTTGTTATGTATGGTTCTTCATCATCGTCATCGTCATCTTCCATCTTCGGATCGCCGTACTGGTCAAAGTCTAGCTCGTTGGCGGCTCCATCCATTCCGATGATGCTCCTTTTGCCTCTCCTCACGACAACACGGCTGGGCTTTTGCGGGTCGGTAATGAAGAAGCATTGGTCCACTTGGGAAGCTAGTACCCATGGCTCATATTTCGCGGTGACCTTTGCGCCCGCTGTCTTGGATTTGGCTTCGGGTATAACCATGGTGGTGAAATGCCGGTCTTCTTTTATGACGTTCTTGGCCCACCTGACACGGAACATCGGCACATTCTCTCCGGCGTAGCTCAGCTCCCAGATCTCCTCGATCTTTCCGTAGTATCTCTGCTTGACGTCACCGGTGTAGGACTCCATCGTTACCGGAGTTCGATAATCGCTCTTCATGTCCTTTTCCTCGGTGTAGAATGTGTAGCCGTTGATATCGTACGCCTGAAATGTCATCAGGTTGTGTTCGGCGCCCTGTGACAAGGCGAATATGAGTTTTTCTTCCGCAGAAGAATCCTCGTCTATAGGGTACGTCAGCATCTTGTCCTTGAACCACCGCGTGAAGGTTGAGTTGTGCTCTTTGATTATATCTCCGTCTGTCCTCTGTTGGCCCTGATCACTGTACGTCTTTGCGATGAAGGTTTTGTGCTCTACCACCCAAGGATCGACCACGTCTATGTGTTGTAGCGCGACTAGGTTTGCTCTTTCAAAGTCGGCGATTCGACCCTTGAAGTCGACATGCATTTCGCGGCTACCGTCGCGGTGACCCCATCCAGCGAGCTTCCCGAGATGCCTGTTTACGGGCAGGCCAACGGGGTTCTCGATTTCTAGATAACTCGTGCAGAAGGAGATGCACTCTTCGGTCAGAAAGCCCTTGGCTATGCTTCCGTCTGGACGTGACCTGTTGCGAACGTACCCTTTGATGACACCATTTATCCTTTCGAATGGCATCATGATGTGCAGGAACATCGGCCCCAGTTGGATGATATCCTCCACGATATGTACCAGCAGATGCACCATAACGTCGAAGAAAGCGGGCGGGAAGTACATCTCAAGCTCGCACAGTATCACCACGATCTCTTCCTGTAGCCTTCTAAGTTGCCTCACGCCAACAGACTTCCGAGAGATGACGTCGAAAAAGTTGCATAGGCCAAAAAGCGTTTCACGGACGTGCGCGTCCATGATCCCACGGATTGCAACCGGAAGTATCTGCGTCATCAGCACGTGACAGTCGTGAGACTTCATCCCGCTGAACCTCTCGCCGCTTTGTCTAGGTACCTGCTTATCTTCCCCGCATAACCGTAGGGAAGTTTTACTCCTAGGAGACAGTCGAAAAACTGCTCGATCTCCTTCTGACTTAGAGTGAAGCACGCGGGGGGGCAGTAATATTCAATCTTTTTGGCATTTTTGCCCTTGCGACGACTTTGCGTGTCCTCCACCTCATCATCGTCATCGTCATCATCATCATCATTAGGGCGTCCCGCGTGAAGCTCCTCCCTGATCCCAATTGATTGCAAGTCGTACCTTGCTTTCGGCCCATCTTTGGTCTTCTCTGGCATGTTGAGGAGGGTACCAAGCAGACTCTCGCACACGTTCTTCGTGATGTGCATGACATCAAGGCTGTGAGGCACACGGAGGATCTTCCAAGACGGCAAGTCCCGAAAACAGACCTCGTCTTCCATACCTTAAGCAGCGGCTCGGCGCCTTTCGCTTCTTTCCCGGCGGTGGGCACTCTTTCCAATTTTTCAATAGCTCGTCTATTTGCTCGCCGCTTCTCGTACGTGGCCGTCTTCGGGGTTCGTCTTGACCATCGAACAGATCCTTGCGTTTCCTCCATGCGTCGTCCTCGCGAAGCCACCTTCGATGTCCCATGAACACCGTTTTCGAGGACCCGGGATCTCTATCTAGCTGGCGGTACGTTGTGTCGTCCATGCACCTGACGCATGCATTGAATCCGTGGACCACCTGCCCCGCGACATATCCGTAACCGAGAAAGTCGTGCACCGTCGTGAGCAGTGCGGCTCTCATAGGGAAATATTCTTCCGCGGCGGCGTCCCACGTATTGGCAGGCGTGTCCCATAGCGTGGCTAGCTCCTCTTTCAGAAGCCCCATATACAGATTGATGTCGTTCCCTGGTTGTTTCGGCCCTTCAATTAGCATACTCATTTGAATGTACTTCCTCTTCATGCACAACCAGGGGGGAGGTTGTACATCCACACAAACACGGGCCAGGTGCTATGCGTGCTGCTCGGCTGCCAAACGGATTGACTCCATCGGTGCTCGCGCCCAGCCTTATGTTCCTAGGATCGTCCCCAAATTCGGGTACTCGAGGTTCAACGCATTCCACTGGCTAGCATCCGAAGGGTGTCTCAACATCCTGTCCTTTTCCTTTTTGTCCGGATCATCTGCGTCATCTTCTACCTTCCTCATCTCCGCGTGCCAGCGCATTAGCTTTGCTTGCTTAGGATCCGCGAAATACCGCTGCAGACGAGGAGTGATCGGAAAGTACCACACCACCTTCCGAGGAGCTTTCTTCCCCTTCTTGTACCGACTGACGCCGCACACCGGACATATGGTACACGCCGCGTGCTCGTTCCGATAAATGATGCAATCGTTCAAGCACACATGATATTTCACATGCGGTAAATCCAGAGGACACCACGATTTTCTTGGCCTCCTCGATACTAGTCGGACACGTGTTACCTTTGGGAAGACGTTCTGCGAGAATGACATGTTGTCGTTGAAGGATTTGTCGGTCATTTTGTGCTTTACCTTCATCTCCAGTGCCATGAGCGTTACTTTCAGGCGGGTATCCTCCGGCCTGCATCCTTCATACAATGGAGTAACCGCGTCTACCTCCAGTTGATCCATCTTGGCTTTCTCTCGGGCGGCAGCTCTTGCGTTACTCGTCTCGCGAGAAGCAGCTCTTGAAGATAAGGGTCCCGCACCCGGTCCATCGACGATGGTCCATCGTCTTCATCTTCATGATCGTCATGATGACCTCCATCTTGATCTTCCTCATCATCAGGTCCAGGGATCTCCCACATTGTGATCATGATCATCTCCGGGATCTTCTACATCCCGATCATGCCCGAGATCTTCTACATCCTGATCACCTCCTTCCTTATTTCTTGTTGAAATCCCATGGACAAATTCATAATCATCTTCGTCGCCTTCCCACCGATAGCCATCCATGAAACCACGCATGAGAAGGTGGTCCCGCACCATATCGGCTTTAGGGTCCATAAGGCTCGTCGGCTTGCATCTTCGACACGGACATCTTATCTCCTTTTGGTTATTTCTAATCATCTCGGCTGTCGCGGCTTTCAAAAACCTAGCCACAACGCCTTCGCTCATCATGCGGACCATGGTCGCTGCGGGTATAGAGAAAATGGATATCTTAGCATACCAAAAGAAAATTTTGGCATGACCTTCCCTAAAAATAGGACATATGTATATGCGAGTATGCCCACTATTCGCCGAAACGGAAATGAATCAACGTTTCGGCAAAATATTGGCAACTCCATCGCATTTCAAATCCCTGCAAACAAACACATGCAACACATGTGTGGATCGGAGGCTTTGCATATACAACACATGTGGAGGCGGCTTCGCATACAACAACACACATGCACGTGATCGCGACAAGCTTTTCGCGCATGCGCACAACACATGAGCTTCGCATAACATATGTGCACACACACGTGTGTGTGCAAGACGATCGGAACCGGTCACACACAAAGCATAAAACCAACAAAGTTACCGATACGGCGAGACCTAGAGTGTTGGATGAGGTAAAAAGTTGAGATTGAGTAGGTATTGAGCTAAGAAAGCTTCACCATTACTTACCTATGAAGAAAATTAAGTTTACCAACTTAATTTTGGTGAATGAAGAGGTGAAAATGAGGTGGGAAGGAGGGGCAACACGACCAGATCCAGATTTGGTGGGAGGTGGTGGTGCAAGACTGTTTGGGGAAAGTGGGTGGCACATGTGAGTGGAGGGTGAAAAGCAGGAAATGGTCCCAGGTTAGCAGTGGCGCACCACATAGCCGTGCGCCACTGCTAGGGTAACATAGCAATGGCGCACTGCTAGGTGGTGCGCCACTGCTACGCCTCTCATCTCTAAAGGGGCTCTGGCCAACCCCTAGCAGTGGCGCACCTAATGACATGCGCCATAGGTAACCTATGTAGCAGTGGCGCACCACCGAAGTGCGCCATTGCTAAGCCTATCATCTCTAAACGGGCTCTGGACACCTCCTAGCAGTGGCGCACCTCACCAACGTGCGCCATAGGTAAGAAATGTAGCAGTGGCGCACCCCGTAGACGTGCGCCACTACTAGGTTGGGGGAGGAGCTGGCCTCCTGTCACCACTTACTTATGGCGCACCATAGTCAAGGTGCGCCACTACTACTTTTGTAACAGTGGCCCACCGTTTTGTGGTGCGCCACTGCTAAGTAGTAGTGGCGCACGGCAGCCATGGTGCGCCACTGATGGCAGTCTTACGGCTAGGCCTTTTCCTAGTAGTGGGATGATGATTGTTTGCAGAGAACAGTAGAACAAGTATTGCAGTAGATTGTATTTCAGTAAAGAGAATTGGACCGGGGTCCACAGTTCACTAGTGGTGTCTCTCCCATAAGATAAATAGCATGTTGGGTGAACAAATTACAGTTGGGCAATTGACAAATAAAGAGGGCATGACCATGCACATACATATTATGATGAGTATAGTGAGATTTAATTGGGCATTACGACAAAGTACATAGACCGCTATCCAGCATGCATCTATGCCTAAAAAGTCCACCTTCAGGTTATCATCCGAACCCCTTCCAGTATTAAGTTGCTAACAATAGACAATTGCATTAAGTATTGCGCGTAATGTAATCAATAACTACATCCTCGGACATAGCATCAATGTTTTATCTCTAGTGGCAACAGCACATCCATAATCTTAGAGATTTCTGTCACTTCCCCAGATTCACGGAGACATGAACCCACTATCGAGCATAAATACCCCCTCTTGGAGTTAAGAGTAAAAACTTGGCCAGAGCCTCTACTAATAACGGAGAGCATACAAGATCATAAACAACACATAGATATAAATTGATAATCAACATAACATGGTATTCTCTATTCATCGGATCCCAACAAACACAACATATAGATATACAGATAGATGATCTTGATCATGTTCGGCAGCTCACAGGACCCGACAATTAAGCATAATGAGGAGAAGACAACCATCTAGCTACTGCTATGGACCCATAGTCCAGGGGTAGACTACTCACTCATCACTCTGGAGGCGACCATGGCGGCGTAGTGTCCTCCGGGAGATGATTCCCCTCTCCGGCAGGGTGCCAGAGGCGATCTCCTGAATCCCCCGAGATGGGATTGGCGGTGGCGGCGTCTCTGGAAGGTTTTCCGTATCGTGGCTCTCGGTACTAGGGGTTTCGCGACGAAGGCTATTTGTAGGCGGAAGGGTAGGTCAGGGGGCGTCGCGAGGGGCCCAGGAGACAGGTCGGCGCGGCCAAGGGTGGGGCCGCACCGCCTGCCCTCCTGGCCACCTCGTGGCCCCACTTCGTTGACTCTTCGGTCTTCTGGAAGCTTCGTGGCAAAATAGGACCCTGGGCGTTGATTTCGTCCAATTCCGAGAATATTTCCTTACTAGGATTCTGAAACCAAAAACAGCAGAAAACAGCAACTGGCACTTCGGCATCTTGTTAATAGGTTAGTTCCAGAAAATGCACGAATATGACATAAAGTGTGCATAAAACATGTAGATATCATCAATAATGTGGCATGGAACATAAGAAATTATCGATACGTCGGAGACGTATCAGCATCCCCAAGCTTAGTTTCTGCTCGTCCCGAGCAGGTAAACGATAAACAAAGATAATTTCTGGAGTGACATGCCATCATAACCTTGATCATACTATTGTAAGCATATGTAGTGAATGCAGCGATCAAAACAATGTAAATGACATGAGTAAACAACTGAATCATATAGCAAAGACTTTTCATGAATAGTACTTCAAGACAAGCATCAATAAGTCTTGCATAAGAGTTAACTCATAAAGCAATAATTCAAAGTAGAGGCATTGAAGCAACACAAAGGAAGATTAAGTTTCAGCGGTTGCTTTCAACTTGTAACATGTGTATCTCATGGATATTGTCAACATAGAGTAATATAACAAGTGCAATATGCAAGTATGTAGGAATCAATGCACAGTTCACACAAGTGTTTGTTTCTTGAGGTGGAGAGAAATAGGTGAACTGACTCAACAATAAAAGTAAAAGAATGGTCCTTCAAAGAGGAAAGCATCGATTGCTATATTTGTGCTAGAGCTTTGGTTTTGAAAGCAAGAAACAATTTTGTCAACGGTAGTAATAAAGCATATGTGTTATGTAAATTATATCTTACAAGTTGCAAGCCTCATGCATAGTATACTAATAGTGCCCGCACCTTGTCCTAATTAGCTTGGATTACCTGGATTATCATCGCAATGCACATGTTTTAACCAAGTGTCACAAAGGGGTACCTCTATGCCGCCTGTACAAAGGTCTAAGGAGAAAGCTCGCATCGGATTTCTCGCTATTGATTATTCTCAACTTAGACATCCATACCGGGACAACATAGACAACAGATAATGGACTCCTCTTTTATGCATAAGCATGTAGTAACAATTAATTTTCTCATATGAGATTGAGGATATTTGTCCAAAACTGAAACTTCCACCATAGATCATGGCTTTAGTTAGCGGCCCAATGTTCTTCTCTAACAATATGCATGCTCTAACCATAAGGTGGTAGATCTCCCTTACTTCAGACAAGACGAACATGCATAGCAACTCACATGATATTCAACAAAGAGTAGTTGATGGCGTCCCCAGGAACATGGTTATTGCACAGTAAGCAACTTAATAAGAGATAAAGTGCATAAGTACATATTCAATACCACAATAGTTTTTAAGCTATTTGTCCCATGAGCTATATATTGTAAAGGTAGAGGATAGAAATTTTAAAGGTAGCAGTCAAGCAATTTACTTTGGAATGGCGGAGAAATACCATGTAGTAGGTAGGTATGGTGGACACAAATGGCATAGTGGTTGGCTCAAGGATTTTGGATGCATGAGAAGTATTCCCTCTCGATACAAGGCTAGGCTAGCAAGGTTATTTGAAACAAACACAAGGATGAACCGGTGCAGCAAAACTCACATAAAAGACATATTGTAAATATTATAAGACTCTACACCGTCTTCCCTGTTGTTCAAATACTTTACTAGAAATTATCTAGACCTTAGAGAGACCAATTATGCAAACCAAATTTTAGCATGCTCTATGTATTTCTTCATTAATAAGTGCAAAGTATAGGATGCAAGAGCTTAAACATGAGCACAACAATTGCCAAGTATCACATTATCCAAGACATTATAGCAAATTACTACATGTATCATTTCCCGATTCCAACCATATAACAATTTAACGAAGAAGAAACTTCGCCATGAATATTATGAGTAGAGCCTAAGGACATATTTGTCCATATGCTACAGCGGAGCGTGTCTCTCTCCCACACAAAGAATGCTAGGATCCATTTTATTCAAACAAAACAAAAACAAAAACAAACCGACGCTCCAAGCAAAGCACATAAGATGTGATGGAATAAAAATATAGTTTCAGGGGAGGAACCTGATAACGTCGTCGATGAAGAAGGGGATGCCTTGGGCATCCCCAAGCTTAGACGCTTGAGTCTTCTTGATATATGCAGGGGTGAACCACCGGGGCATCCCCAAGCTTAGAGCTTTCACTCTCCTTGATCATGTTGTATCATCTCCCTCTCTTGATCCTTGAAAACTTCCTCCACACCAAACTCAAAACAACTCATTAGAGAGTTAGTGCACAATCAAAATATACATGTTCAGAGGTGACATAATCTTTCTTAATACTTCTGGACATTGCACAAAGCTACTTAAAGTCAATGGAATCGAAATATCCATCGAACATAACAAAATATGCAATGCGAAATAAAAGGTAGAATCTGTCAAAAACAGAACAGTTCGTAATGACGAATTTTATTTGAGGCACCAGACTTGCTCAAATGAAAATGCTCAAATTGAATGAAAGTTGCGTACATATCTGAGGATCACTCACGTAAATTGGCATAATTTTCTGAATTACCTACAGAGAATTTTGCCCAGATTCGTGACAGCAAAGAAATCTGTTTCTGCGCAGTAATCCAAATCTAGTATGAACCTTGCTATCAACGACTTTACTTGGCACAACAAAACACTAAACTAAGATAAGGAGAGGTTGCTACAGTAGTAAACAACTTCCAAGACACAAATATAAAACAAAGTACTGTAGTAAAAAAGCATGGGTTGTCTCCCATAAGCGCTTTTCTTTAACGCCTTTCAGCTAGGCGCAGAAAGTGTGTATCAAGTATTATCGAGAGACGAAGTGTCAACATCATAATTTGTTCTAATAATAGAATCAAAAGGTAACTTCATTCTCTTTCTAGGGAAGTGTTCCATACCTTTCTTGAGAGGAAATTGATATTTAATATTACCTTCCTTCATATCAATGATAGCACCAACAGTTCGAAGAAAAGGTCTTCCCAATATAATGGGACAAGATGCATTGCATTCAATATCCAAGACAACAAAATCAACGGGGACAAGGTTATTGTTAACGATAATGCGAACATTATCAACTCTCCTCAAAGGTTTCTTTGTAGAATGATCAGCAAGATTAACATCCAAATAACAATTTTTCAATGGTGGCAAGTCAAGCATATTATAAATTTTCTTAGGCATAACAGAAATACTTGCACCAAGATCACATAAAGCATTACAATCAAAGTCATTGACCTTCATCTTAATGATGGGCTCCCAACCATCCTCGAGCTTCCTAGGAATAGAAGCTTCACGTTCTAATTTCTCTTCTCTAGCTTTTATGAGAGCATTTGTAATATGTTTCGTGAAAGCCAAATTTATAGCACTAGCATTAGGACTTTTAGCAAGTTTTTGTAAGAACTTTAAAACTTCAGAGATGTGGCAATCATCAAAATTTAAACCATTATAATCTAAAGCAATGGGATCATCATCCCCAATGTTGGAAAAAATTTCAGCAGTTTTATCACAGGCAGTTTCAGCAGTTTTAGCAGTTTCAGGCAGTTTTTCGCGCTTTGCATTAGAAGTGGAAACATTGCTAACACCAATTCTTTTATTAGTAATAGTAGGAGGTGCAGCAACTTGTGGAGCATTAGCATTGCTAGTGGTGGTAATAGTCCAAACTTTAGCTATATTATCTTCTTTTTCATTTTCTTCTCTTTCCCACCTAGCACGCAATTCGGCCATCAATCTTATATTCTCATTAATTCTAACTTGGATGGAATTTTCTGTAGTAACAATTTTATTATGATGATTTTCATTAGGCATAACTTTCGATTTCAAAAGATCAACATCAGCAGCAAGACTATCGACTTTAGAAGCAAGTATATCAATTTTCCCAAGCTTTTCTTCAACAGATTTGTTAAAAGCAGTTTGTGTACTAATAAATTCTTTAAGCATGGCTTCAAGTCCAGGGGGTGTGTTCCTATTATTGTTGTAAGAATTCCATAAGAATTACCATAGCTGTTGCCATTATTATAAGGATATGGCCTATAGTTGTTACTAGAATTGTTCCGGTAAGCATTGTTGTTGAAATTATTATTTTTAATGAAGTTTACATCAACATGTTCTTCTTGAGCAACCAATGAAGCTAATGGAACATTATTAGGATCAACATTAGTCCTATCATTCACAAGCATAGACATAATAGCATCAATCTTATCACTCAAGGAAGAGGTTTCTTCGACAGAATTTACCTTCTTACCTTGTGGAGCTCTTTCCGTGTGCCATTCAGAGTAGTTGATCATCATATTATCGAGAAGCTTTGTTGCTTCACCAAGAGTGATGGACATAAAGGTACCTCCAGCAGCTGAATCCAATAGGTTCCGCGAAGAAAAATTCAGTCCTGCATAAAAGGTTTGGATGATCATCCAAGTAGTCAGTCCATGGGTTGGGCAATTTTTAACCAAAGATTTCATTCTTTCCCATGCTTGTGCAACATGTTCAGTATCTAATTGTTTAAAATTCATTATGCTACTTCTCAAAGATATAATTTTAGCAGGGGGATAATATATACCAATAAAAGCATCCTTGCATTTAGTCCATGAATCAATGCTATTCTTAGGCAGAGATAGCAACCAATCTTTAGCTCTTCCTCTTAATGAGAAAGGGAACAATTTTAATTTTATCATGTCACCATCTACATCTTTATACTTTTGCATTTCGCAAAGTTCAACAAAATTATTGAGATGGGCAGCAGCATCATCAGAACTAACACCAGAAAATTGCTCTCGCATAACAAGATTCAGTAAAGCAGGTTTAATTTCAAAGAATTCTGCTGTAGTAGCAGGTGGAGCAATAGGTGTGCATAAGAAATCATTATTATTTGTGGTTGTGAAGTCACACAACTTAGTATTTTTAGGAGTACCAATTTTAGCAATAGTAAATAAAGCAAACTAGATAAAGTAAATGCAAGTAACTAATTTTTTTTGTGTTTTTGATATAGCAAACAAGATAGCAAATAAAGTAAAACTAGCAACTAATTTTTTTGTATTTTGATTTAGTGCAGCAAACAAAGTAGTAAATAAAACTAAGCAAGACAAAAACAAAGTAAAGAGATTGCGATGTGGAGACTCCCCTTGCAGCGTGTCTTGATCTCCCCGGCAACGGCGCCAGAAAAAGAGCTTGATACGCGTACAGCACGCGTCCGTTGGGAACCCCAAGAGGAAGGTGTGATGCGTACAGCGGCAAGTTTTCTCTCAGTATGAAACCAAGGTTTAATCGAACCAGTAGGAGCCAAGAAGCACGTTGAAGGTTGATGGCGGCGAGATGTAGTGCGGCGCAACACCAGGGATTCCGGCGCCAACGTGGAACCTGCACAACACAAACCAAGTACTTTGCCCCAACGAAACAGCGAGGTTGTCAATCTCACCGGCTTGCTGTAACAAAGGATTAGATGTATAGTGTGGATGATGATTGTTTGCAGAGAACAGTAGAACAAGTATTGCAGTAGATTGTATTTCAGTAAAGAGAATTGGACCGGGGTCCACAGTTCACTATTGGTGTCTCTCCCATAAGATAAATAGCATGTTGGGTGAACAAATTACAGTTGGGCAATTGACAAATAAAGAGGGCATGACCATGCACATACATATTATGATGAGTATAGTGAGATTTAATTGGGCATTACGACAAAGTACATAGACCGCTATCCAGCATGCATCTATGCCTAAAAAGTCCACCTTCAGGTTATCATCCGAACCCCTTCCAGTATTAAGTTGCTAACAACAGACAATTGCATTAAGTATTGCGCGTAATGTAATCAATAACTACATCCTCGGACATAGCATCAATGTTTTATCCCTAGTGGTAACAGCACATCCATAATCTTAGAGATTTCTGTCACTTCCCCAGATTCACGGAGACATGAACCCACTATCGAGCATAAATACCCCCTCTTGGAGTTAAGAGTAAAAACTTGGCCAGAGCCTCTACTAATAACAGAGAGCATGCAAGATCATAAACAACACATAGATATAAATTGATAATCAACATAACATGGTATTCTCTATTCATCGGATCCCAACAAACACAACATATAGAATTACAGATAGATGATCTTGATCATGTTCGGCAGCTCACAAGACCCGACAATTAAGCATAATGAGGAGAAGACAACCATCTAGCTACTGCTATGGACCCATAGTCCAGGGGTAGACTACTCACTCATCACTCCGGAGGCGACCATGGTGGCGTAGAGTCCTCTGGGAGATGATTCCCCTCTCCGGCAGGGTGCCGGAGGCGATCTCCTGAATCCCCCGAGATTGGATTGGCGGTGGCGGCGTCTCTGGAAGGTTTTCCGTATCATGGCTCTCGGTACTGGGGGTTTCGCGACGAAGGCTATTTGTAGGCGGAAGGGTAGGTCAGGGGGCGTCGCGAGGGGCCCAGGAGACAGGTCGGCGCGGCCAAGGGTGGGGCCGCGCCGCCTGCCCTCCTGGCCACCTCGTGGCCCCACTTCGTTGACTCTTCGGTCTTCTGGAAGCTTCGTGGCAAAATAGGACCATGGGCGTTGATTTCGTCCAATTCCGAGAATATTTCCTTACTAGGATTTCTGAAACCAAAAACAGCAGAAAACAGCAACTGGCACTTCGGCATCGTGTTAATAGGTTAGTTCCATAAAATGCACGAATATGACATAAAGTGTGCATAAAACATGTAGATATCATCAATAATGTGGCATGGAACATAAGAAATTATCGATACGTCAGAGACGTATCAGTCAGCTGCAAAATCTTTGAACTCTCTGTCGATCTTTCTCCATTGCGTTCCATCTGCGGGGTGTCTCAACTCCCCGTCCGACTTACGGTCCTCTTTGTGCCATCGCAACAACTTGGCATGCTCTTTGTTCCTGAACAAACGTTTCAACCGTGGTATTATAGGAGCATACCACATCACCTTGGCGGGAACCCTCTTCCTGGGTTTCTCGCCCTCAACATCGTCACCAGGGTCATCGCCTCTTATCTTATAACGCAATGCAGTGCATACCGGGCATTCATTCAAATTCTCGTATTCACCGCGGTAGAGGATGCAGTCGTTGATGCATGCATGTATCTTCAGAACCTCTAAACCTAGAGGGCATACAACCTTCTTTGCTTCGTACGTACTGGCGGGCAACTCGTTATTCTTTGGAAACATATTCTTCAACATTTTCAGCAAGTTTTCAAATGCCGAGTCAGCTACACCTGCCTGTGCCTTCCATTTCAGCAAATCCAGTGTGCAGCCCAGCTTTTTCAGACCATCATCGCATCCGGGGTACAGCGCCTTTCTGTGATCCTCTAACATGCGATCCAAATTCTCCCTCTCCTTCTCAGTTTCGCAGCGTCTCCGTGCATCAGCAATGGTCCGACCAAGATCATCAACGGGCTCATCACGTGCCTCTTCTTCACCTTCCCCTTCACCTTCCCCTTCACCTTCAGCATCCTCCATGAAAGTATCACCGAAATGAGCAAGATAGCTTTCATCGATGAAATCATCCCCTTCTTCATCTTCTTCCATTATAACCCCTCTTTCTCCATACTTGGTCCAACAATTATAGCTTGGCATGAAACCGTGCCGAAGCAGGTGCATGTGAACATCTCTTGAGGAAGAGTAACCCTTCTGATTCTTACAGTTAACACATGGACAGATAACAAAACCCCCCTGCTTGTTCGCATTAGCCACTACGAGGAAATCTTTCAAACCCGTAGTGAACTCGCCGGAGAGTCGGTTACCGTACATCCATTGCCGATTCATCTGCATTATTATAATATAAAATATATAATTAACCATCATGCATTTGTTAAACTAACTAGCTACAAACAATATAAATTAAACAATGAACTACACACATGCATATTTTATCAATGACACACATGCATGAAAGGTTCAAGTTGCTAACCGCGATCGAGGAGGAAAAAATAAATGAGGAAGCTCAAGTGTGGCTCCAACACTTCATATCATGTTTGTTTCATGCTCTTGGGGCATTTTATCAAACACCTTGTGTGCATAAGAGGAACCAAAAGCAAACCTACACCCCCTTGTGAAGCTTGTGAAGAGAAGTGGCACCAAATGGCTAACTGATGTGAGCTGAGGCCCTTTTATAGGGATGGGCCTTTAGTCGCGGTTGGCCAGGCCAACCGCGACTAAAGGCCTTCGGGTCAGGCCTGAGGACCTTTAGTCGCGGTTGGCCTGGCCAACCGCGACTAAAGCCCCTCCCGTCCACCAGCTGGCCAGCGAGCGCGCTGGGCCCAGCTCTTTAGTCGCGGTTCCTATATTTTGGCGACTAATGGGGCTGGACGGAAGGCCATTTTTCTACCAGTGTCTGGCTCAGCCCTATTGTACCCCCTGGCCCCTATCGATGGTGTCGCTGCTTCTGCGGGCCCACAAACTAAATCAATCGCTGCCTTAGCTATAGAGAGAGAGGCCAGACTGCTGAAGCCTCAAGAGAATATTATGGGGGCTAATACTGCTGCTTTTCGGCTAGAAGGATTGCTAGATTTGCTAGGTTAAGTGTCTGAATACTACACGACTTTTCTAGCCGAAATTAATGGGTATTCAGCTGAATACCCATGAATAGCTTTGTGCCCGCCCATGCCCCAGCAAGCCGGAAAGACACGAAAGACACCTCATGACAATTCAGAGGCCCCCCAAAAGCACCAGCCATCGGGAGTCACTTGCATCCTTAACACTACACAACCACACCTCGCCACACCCATCATCCCTCGCAACATATGCCCACAACCCTCTATTGATACTCATCGAACGCCCTGAAAACCACCAGACTATCGAAATCACCGCTCCGGATTCTCTGACCTGCAGTGACCAAGTTAGAGAAGCTACAGTTTTCCTAACTTGGTAGATTCCTAGCCATTAGATCTTACACTAGCGGTTCAGATTTCACGCTACAATGTGTGTGCTACAGAACCAAAACAGAACAGCTACAGAACTTTCCCACAGTGCTTCATCTATAGTGATTTAGCTACAGTGTTTGCCTCGATCTCTGTCTTTCGTTTTCAATCCAACGGTCAGGATTGTCAAGTTAGGGTACTGTACCTCTAACTTTGCTTTACCAAGTTAGAGAATCCGCGCCGCGAAATCACCCGTATCTCTGAAAGCACAGCATGTAACTGTCCGTCAAATACCCATCAAGTTATCTCTTTCTTTAGGGAAATGATGAATTGGGAAAATCTGAGAAAATGGCCAAAGCATCCTAGAAGGCGTAGAATCAAAATAATTTTGAGATCTTTTTGAGAAGTTAATGTTCATCTATTTTAAACAGATCACTAGTGAAAAATAGGGCTTCCGTGGGAGCCATTTGTCGCGGGCGCGCCTGCACCCGCGACAAATGGGGTGGCCACGTCGCTCCGAATACGGCAGAGGCTTTTGTCGCGGCCTTTTGTCGCGGGCCGTATTACGACCCGCGACAAAAGGGGTAGGAGCAACGTGGCCACCCCTTTTGTCGCGGGTCGTAATACGGCCCACGACAAAATGTCCATGCCTATATATATAGAAGCAGCCAGCCACCCCCCACCTCATTTTTTCCTTGGTGGTGAAGGTGGAGGTGTATGCTAGCTCATTTTTTCTACATGTGCACAAGAGGTGTTTGATGGAATGCTTGTGAGAGGGATGCCACTTGGTTTTATTTGATAATATTTCTCCTCTTTTTGATCCTAAAATGTTAGCAACTATTTTCTCGACTATATATATATGCATAGTCCGTACAATACTAATTTTAGCAAGGTGATTGCATCTGATACATATATAATTGTACTTATGATGCAGATGAGTCATCCATGGATGTACGGTAACCGATGTGCTCCCGCTTTCAGAGAGGGCGTGAATTCTTTCCTGCTTGTGGCCGAGGCCAACAAGTCGAAGCAAGGTTTTATGTGCTGTCCATGTCTAAAATGTAAGAACGAGAAGGATTACTCTTGCTCAAGAGACATTAAGAGCCACCTGCTTCGGTTTGGATTCATGTCCAGCTATAATGTTTGGACCAAGCACGGAGAAGAAGGGGTTATGATGGAAGACGGTGATGAAGAAGAAGATAATGATGACAAGTACCGATCTATGTTCTCTGAATGCTTTGATACCGCAATGGACGACAATGAAGAAGAAGGAGGTGAAGAACAGGCATTAGATGATCCTGTTGATGATGATCTTCATCGGGCCATTTCTGATGCAAGAAGAGACTGTGGCACGGATAAGGAGAGGTTACAGTTCGACAAGATGTTAGAGGACCACCACAAATTATTGTACCCAGGTTGTGAAGATGGTCATAGAAAGCTGGGTAGCATATTGGAATTGCTGAAATGGAAGGCAGAGGTCGGTGTGACTGACTCGGGATTTGAGAAATTGATGATAATATTAAAGAAGCTGTTTCCAAGAAATAATGAATTGCCCGTCAGTACATATGAAGCAAAGAAGCTTGTCTGCCCTCTAGGATTAGATGTGCAGAAGATACATGCATGCATTAATGACTGTATCCTCTACCGCGGTGAGAAGTACGAGAATTTGAATAAATGTCCGATATGTGGTGCATTGCGGTATAAGATCAGAAAAGATGACCCTGGTGATGTTGAGGGCGAGCCACCCAGGAAGAGGGTTCCTGCGAAGGTGATGTGGTATGCTCCAATAATACCACGGTTGAAACGTTTGTTCAGAAACAAAGAGCATGCCAAGTTGTTGCAACGGCACATGGAAGAACGTAAGAAAGACGCGATGTTGAGGCACCCCGCTGATGGTCGGCAGTGGAGAAACATCGGGAGAGAGTTCCCGGATTTTGCAGGTGAGGCAAGGAACTTATACTTTGGTCTAAGTACAGATGGCATGAATCCTTTTGGGGAGCAGAGCTACAGTCACAGCACCTGGCCCGTGACTCTATGTATCTACAACCTTCCTCCTTGGTTATGCATGAAGCGGAAGTTCATTATGATGCCAGTGCTTATCCAAGGCCCAAAGCAACCGGGCAACGACATTGATGTGTACCTAAGGCCATTAGTCGATGAACTTTTGGAGTTGTGGGCCAAACCAGGTGTACGTGTGTGGGATGAGCACACGGAGCAAGAATTTGACCTACGAGCGTTGCTATTCGTAACCATCAATGATTGGCCTGCTCTCAGTAACATTTCAGGACAGACGAACAAAGGATACAATGCATGCACACACTGTTTAGATGAGACTGAAAGTAAATATTTGGGAAAAAGCAGAAAAGTTGTGTACCCGTTCAATCGTCGTTTCCTTCCGCGCAAGCATCCCTTAAGGAAAAAAGGCAAGCATTTCGATGGCGAGGTAGACCGCCGTCCGAAGCCTGTCCCCCGTAGTGGTGCTGATATATTTGACATGGTCAAGGATTTAAATGTTATCTTTGGAAAGGGTCCAGGCAGTCGACCTGTTCCGAAAGACGATGACGGACACACGCCCATGTGGAAGAAGAAATCTATTTTTTGGGAGCTAGAATATTGGAAAGTCCTGGAAGTCCGCTCTGCAATCAACGTGATGCACCTAACCAAGAATCTTTGTGTGAATATTCTAGGTTTTCTGGGCGTGTATGGAAAGACAAAAGATACACCAGAAGCACGGGAGGACCAGGAAATTCATAAAGGACAAAACGGCAATCATCCAGGGCAGTTTGTAGGGCCTGCCAGCTACGCTCTTACCAAACAAGAGAAGGAGATCTTTTTTGAAGCCCTATTCAGTATCAAGGTTCCGTCTGGTTTCTCGTCGAATATAAAGGGGATAGTAAATATGAAGGAGAAAAAATTCCAGAACCTGAAGTCCCATGACTGTCACGTGCTTATGACACAATTGCTTCCGATTGCATTGAGGGGACTTCTACCAGAAAATGTTCGACTAGCCATTGTGAAGATATGTGCATTCATCAACGCAATTTCTCAGAAGGTAATGGATCCAGAAACTTTGTCAGGATTACAGGAAGATGTGGTCCAATGTCTTGTCAGCTTCGAGTTGTTGTTCCCACCATCCTTCTTCAATATTATGACGCACCTCCTCGTTCACCTAGTTGAAGAGATTAGAATTCTCGGTCCTGTATTTCTACACAATATGTTCCCCTTCGAGAGGTTCATGGGAGTCTTAAAGAAATATGTTCATAACCGAGCTAGGCCGGAAGGAAGTATCTCAAAGGGCTACGGAACTGAGGAGGTCATTGAGTTTTGTGTTGACTTTCTTCCTGACCTTAAGTCGATTGGTGTTCCTGAATCTCGGTATGAGGGGAGGCTGACTGGAAAAGGCACACTAGGAAGGAAAGCATCGGTGTGGAGGGACAAGATTTCTTTCAATCAAGCACACTACACAGTTCTATACAATTCCAGCTTGGTGGCTCCGTACATCGAGAAACATAAGAATGTTTTACGAGAAATAAACCCGGGCCAGCCCGAGTCCTTGATTACACGTCAACACATGAATACCTTCGGCAGTTGGTTGCAAAGACATCTCATTAATGACCCATCTGTTGTGGAGCAGCTGTACTTGTTGGCCAGGTTACCATCTTCAAACATATGTACATTCCAAGGGTACGAGATAAATGGGAATACATTTTACACGATCGACCAAGATAAAAAGAGCACCAACCAAAACAGCGGTGTCCGCTTCGATGCAAAAGACGAGAATGGGCAGACCACCACATATTATGGATACATAGAGGAGATATGGGAACTTGACTATGGTCCCACTTTTAAGGTCCCTTTGTTTCGGTGCAAATGGGTGAAGCTCAGCGCTATACATATTGACGATAAGTACGGTATGATAATAGTGGATCCCAACAATCTTGCGTACATGGACGAGCCTTTTGTCCTAGCCAGCGAGGTGGCTCAAGTTTTCTACGTGAAGGACATGTCTAGCAAATCAAGAAAAAGAAATCAACAAAAGAATACATCAACCGAGGAGCCAAAGCGCCACATAGTTCTTTCGGGGAAAAGAAACATCGTGGGAGTGGATGACAAGACAGACATGTCAGAAGATTATAATAAGTTTAAAGAAATTCCGCCCTTCACGGTGAAAATTGACCCAAGCATCTTGCTAAATGATGAAGATTCTCCATGGCTACGGCGTAGAAGATCACAACACTAGATGGCGATGTAATAATGTATTCTTCATATATAGTTCCCAAGACAATCTCTACATTTATGTAATAATGAGAACCCTTTCCCCAACACTGTTAGAGGAGACGGAGTCTTTCACGGGCTTGCATGGAAATTTTTCCGAGGAGCAGCTTCCGAAGATGCCGTAGGGCGTGTGCACCAACGACATCTTCGAGAAGCTGCGCAACGGGAGATTTCCCAACCCTTTCCTTCATCCATGGGAATGAAACTGTGCTTGGCTTGTTGATCTGCTTGGCAAGGCGTATCGATGCTCCTTTTATAGGCACAACACCGCTTCTACTTTGTCTTATTCCTTCGACAGGCCGTCGTGCGCTACATGCTTTATCTCATCGAGCAGTGCGTCCACCCACGCGTCCTTATCCTGCCGACAGCTTTAGTCGCGGTTGCAGCCACCAACCGTGACAAAAGGTTACCGACACATCCTTATCCTGCCGACAGCTTTAGTCGCGGTTGCAGCCACCAACCGTGACAAAAGGTTACCGACACATCCTTATCCTGCCGACAGCTTTAGTCGCGGTTGCAGCTACCAACCGTGACAAAAGGCCCTCCTAGATAAGCCTCCCCTAGTCTTTTGTCGCGGTTTGAGCCTCCACCCGGGATGAAAGTTTCGCGCGCCACTTCGTTCCCGCCTATTTTCTTCCCGCATTCCCGCCATTTTTCCACTATATATATGTAGGATTGGACTCATATCTGCAAACCTCATCACTCTCTCCCATGGCTTCCATCGTATGTCTAACACCCCGGGAGGCGGAGGCGCTTTGCGCCTCGAACTACCCCTGCCCGCCCGGCTACCGCGTCCCGACCGGCTGGTTGCTGAGCGTCGGAGGCGTACCGGTCCCTCCTATCCCTCTTGGTGTGCCACGCGAGATGGCCATCATGAACCACTACTATTTCGAGCTCACGCCTGAGCAGCGGAGGAATCCCCAGTGGCATCCCGACTACAGCCCGACTTGGGACAGCTTCTTCATCAATCGTCGTGAGAGGGCGGTTGCCAGGTACGAGGAGGACGGCCCGCCTCCTTCGAACTTCAACGAGGCCGGCCGTCGGATGTGGTGGCGCGGCCGGACTCTCCAGAGCGTCCTGTCCTATCGTGGCCCCCGCCTGCGCTACCCTCAATCCCAGCCCACGCGTGCTCACCCGCCGAGGTTGGACAACCGCGACCCCGATGCTAGCGACGATGACGTCGGCGACTATGATGACTACAGTGGCGAGTATTATAGGGCTAGGCACGACTATGATTGAATGGCTCCAACATTCGAATCTGGCCATGTATCTTAATTTTCAGTTGAGCTCTGTACTTTAATTTCAGTTCAGTCGTAATAAATTTCGTGTCAACCACTTTATTGAACAAACAACCGTCAACGACTTTATAAACTAAATTTAAACTAATAGAACCGACAACGACTTTATTGAAATCACAATAAAATAGATAAATTACTAGTCTAGTCTCAGTCGTCGTCGGAGGTTGTCTCCGTCCAAATGTCATCCCACCGAGGGTCATCTTCGGTCCAAGTTGTATTCGGGTTCTCGAGCTCGAAGTTGGCGACGGCCCGACGGTGGCGCCTGTTGGACCTGCGTTGTGCCCTAAGGATAGCGAAGAACGCGTCGGTGTTGTCGACGTCATTGGGGAACTACGCCCTCCACTGGCGCATCAACTGCTCGTCGTGCTCGGCGATGGCGATCCTGCGCTGCACCTGGCGGTGCCGTCGACGGTCCTCGTCGTCGACGAGGCACGGCGGTGGCGCGAGGAACTCTGTCTCCTCTAGCGATTCAACATCCGGGAAGTTCATGTCGCGCCGTGGCCGCCGAAAACGCCACGCCGCCGCGTCGTAAGCGCGCGCCGCCAGCTCCGGCGTGTTGTACGTGCCGAGGGTGAGGCGGAAGCCACCGGCGCGTATCTCGGCGTAGAACCTACCGCTCGGACGCACTCGAACGCCACGGAAACCGGACGCCCCTTGACGACGTGGAGGCATCCCGGAGATGAATGAGCAGAGGCGGTGGAGACGTGTGGTTGCGCCCGCACTCGTCGCTCTATATAGCGCACGCGGGCAGCGACGGGGCGAGGCACGTGGAAGCGGCGGCGACACGTGGCGAGGCACGTGTAAGCCACGGCTACACACGTCGCACGCCGGCAGCGACGGGGCGAGGCGCGTGGAAGAGGCGGCGACACGTGGCGAGGTGAAACCTTACTCGGTGTCACTCCGCATATCATTAGGGGTGAAACATACACGACTATGTTCATTGTGAGATGCAACTAGTTATATGGATGTCATATTCATGTTCATTGTATTTTTCTGACAAATTTTCATATATAACACTTTTCTATTTGATTTACCATTTAAAAGTTATTGAAATAAGAAAAAAGAAAAAAGAAAAAAAGAAAAAAGAAAAAAAAACAGAGCTGATCCGTGTCCAACCTCTCCAGGCCGTTGGATTCAAACGGCCGGAGCCGTTGGATGCGGAGTGCCACGGATCGGCCAAAAGGGTCTTTTGTCGCGGGCGGTGGCTCAACCCGCGACAAAAGGGCCAAGCCAGAACCCGCGACGACCAGGAGGCCAAACCCTAACTGCGCGCCGCCAGGCTGCCGGATTGTGCCGCCGCCGACGCCCTCAGCCACCGTTCGCGCGCTCCTCCGTCGACGCTCCATCGCCGCCGACGCCTGCGCGCTCCTCCGCCTCCTCTGCCGCCTCGACTCCAGCGCCGCCGCCAAACTGTGCCTCGGCCGGGCCGCCGCCTCGACCGCCGCCGCCCATACGCGCCGCCGCCGACGCTCCACCGCTGCAAGGTAGCGCGCCGGCACCCCCGCTGCCTCTCTGCCGCCGCCGCCAACTGTGCCTCGGTTTTTTTTTTGTTTTTTTGTATAGTTTTTTTTTGTATATAGTTAATTATTAGTATAGTTTAGTTAGTTAGTATAGTTTAGTTAGTTAGTATAGTTTAGTTAGTTTGTATATAATTAACTATATAGTTTAGTTAGTTTGTACATAGTTTAATTAGTTAGTTAGTTAGTATAGTTTAGTTAGTTTTTTTGTATATAGTTAATTAGTATAGTTTAGTTAGTTTGTATATAGTTAATTAGGTTTTATTTCATTTGTTTTATGTAATTAGTAGTTAGTTTAATAGTTAGTTAGTATATGTATTTAGTTTAGTTTTTTAGTATATGTATTTAGTTAGTTATTTAGTGTATTTAGTTATAGTTAGTTTAAAATTAATCGCCCTCGACTCCCTCTCGCGAACACCCCCGACGCCGACACCGGCCCTCTCCTCTCCCTCTCGCGCAATCGCCCTCGTCTCGTGCTCCCTCTCCCTCTCACGATCACTCGACCCTGCAACTCCCCTCTCTCTCCCTCTCCTCTACCTCTCGCAAACACCCCCGACGCCGACACCGGCCCTCTCCTCTCCCTCTCGCGCAATCGCCCTCGTCCCGTGCTCCCTCTCCCTCTCGCGATCACTCGACGCCGCAACTCCCCTCTCTCTCCCTCTCCTCTACCTCTCGCGAACATCCGAGCCTCTCGCAAACACGCGTCGCCGACACCCTCTCCCTCTCGCAAACAAGCGTCGCCGACACCCTCTCCCTCTCGCAAACACGCGTCGCCGACACCCTCTCCCTCTCGCAAACACGTGTCGCCGATTAGGGTTAGGGTTTGGTTTGTGTTTGATTAGGGTTAGGGTTTGGTTTGTGTTTGATTAGGGTTAGGGTTAGAACATGTACTTATCGATTTAATTCTTTTGCACAAACAATGGATCCATTCGAACGGGACTTGGAACAGGAAGACATGTTCGCGGACATAATCCGCGATGGTACATAAGCCAACCGAGAAGCCCGCGGCTCCGGTCATGGAGAAGCCGATGGCTCCGGTCATGGAGAAGCCGACGGCTCCGGTCATGGAGAAGCCGACGGCTCCGGTGACGGAGAAGCCGACGGCTCCGGTGACGGAAAAGCCGACGGCTCCGGTCATGATGAGGTATTAATGGAATTCTATATGTACATATGTATTGAGGCATTAGTATAGAGGCATTAATGCAATTCTATATGTATTCTCTTAGGCCTCCGAAGATAAGATAGAGAAACGAGGCCCGGCAAAGAAGTTGACCAAAAAAGACCACTTCACAATTGAAGCTATATCACCGGAAGGCCAACCGGTGGTACCCGCGAATGTCGGAGTGACATTTAAAAATCAGTGCGGAGTTGTGGTTAGAGATCGTATCCCGATCAGTGTCAGAGAATGGAACAAGACCAAGAATGTGTCCGAAAATCAGGTTGCCGATAGGTACAAAGACACACTTTTCTGCGACCTCATGGCACATTTCACTTTGCCAGATTTGGGATCGGAGTCTGAGAATGCTAAGCAGCGGGCGCTAGTGAAGAAATGGGCTCTTAAGAAGATGGGGGAACTTTTGCGGGCGTATAAGAACCGGTTATGGAAAAATTATAAGAAAGACAAGAAGCCTCCATTATTCGAGAACTACCTAGCGAAGCAGGAGCATAACTGGGAAGAATTTGTGAGGTACAAAGAATCAGAGGAGGCTGTGAACCTGTCAACGAAAAACAAGAAGAATGCAAGCGAAAAGAAATATCACCATCATACGGGGCGAGGGGGCTACGGAGTAGCCATGCCTAAGTGGGATGCACAAGAGGCTGAGATGGAGCTGAACGGGATCACTCCAGAACCCACGCGAGAAGGATGGGACACTAGGGCTCGAAATTGGTTCCTCGCGCATGGGTGTGAGTATGACATGAAGACAGGGAACATTGTTGAAAGTGACACCAGGGTTAGGGTACCCAGGCAAAAATGGATTGAAGTGATGACAGATATAAAGGCGGGAAAACTAAAGTTTGCTCCCGATAGAGAGAAAGACTTGCTGACGCTTGTCCTCGGTAATCCTGAGAAGGGAGGACGAACAAGAGGCTTCGGCCCTAGTGTTCCGTGGTCGCTTGGGTTTCCGGCCGACGCGGACACTTATAGAAGCCGAGCGAAAGCTAAACAACGCCAGCTGGAGGTGCAGAATGACCGGATGGCCGAGTTCCAACGCCGACTTGACCAGCAGCAGCGGGAGCTTCAGCAGCAGCAGCGGGAGATAAATGAACTAAAAGGACAGCGCCCGCCAGATAATACCGCTGACATATCTCAGCGATGAGACAGCAGCGTGGCCGACTCGGAGGCCCCTCCTACACGGATGATGATAGATGCCGGTCCTGGCGACCCCTTGGATGGAATCAAGGAGCAAACACCTTGTGATCTCCATGAGGTGTTCAGGAAGGTTTCTGTTAAGGTGGCGGTCGGCTATGTCTTACCGGCATTTGGACCTGAAGGTGAGCCGGCAACATGGCATGGCAATCCGATTCCAGCTGGCTATGCTCGTGTCGGGGTGGATTCAGTTGTCCCGTCGTGGGAGACATTGGAGCTCGATATCCCTGGAGGTGATGGGGGGCTTACACTCAGAGAGGTGCTGGGAGAAATCATTCTCTTGGAAAAGAAGAACATCAGGCTGCCAGGCTGGGTAGCACCTAGTACCAGTCGTCCCAGCAGGTCACCATCACCTCCTCCAGGTAATCGCAGGCCACCATCACCTCCTCCTACTGATCACATGTCGCCACCATCACCCCGTGGGTACGACGTCGACCACGACATCGATAGTTCATCTCCATCTCCAGCGCCGCCGCCTCCGCCCACTAAGACTCGGAATGCACCCAGCCGGAAGCGTTTCAAGAGTCCTGTCCGCAAGATGTCGCCCCTCCCAAAAGTACCAAAGGTTCCTCCCCCCCGTCCTTACGATCGTACCCCGGAGGAAAATGATGCCATTGTTAAGAAATACAATTATGATTTTTTTCATAAGCCAAAACCTCCAGCGCCAGAGCCATACACAGAGAAGCAAATAGAATATGCTACTAGTTTTCTGAACACACCATCGCAGTATGAGTTACACGAGAAGAAGGATGACTATACACGCACTCTTGCGAAGGTAATTGACCAAAAGAAGGATGAAAAGGCTAAGGAGAAGGACATTGCTGGCACGAGCAAATCATCAGCTAGAAGTGCAGCTGAGAAAAAGTCAAGTTCAACAAGTGCACCCCTCAATGCCAAGCAAACGACAAAAGGCAAAAAGAGAAAGGAAGTTCCCCTCCTCGGTGCTCAGCCCAAACAATCGATCCCAGCACTCAAAGTGCTTAATGTTCCCAAGGTGTACCAGGAACATGGTGGTATCGATATGGAAGAAGCTGCAAGGCTAGCGGCTGCTTGTTCAGTTACCGTGGAGGAATTGCTACTTGCAGCAGATGCTGCACTACCCATTGCTGATATAGCTCCTAAATTTGTCTACGGGGCCGACTTGGTCAGCAGAGAGCAGCTGCATAAACTGCCAACACATATGCGGAATTTGCATCAGTGGTACCTTGATGCATGCAAGGAGAACATAATGTACATCGTGGCGAGTATACCATGGGAATATTATTACCGAAAGGAGGAGATCCATATTGAGATGAATGAACTCTGGCAATTATTCAATCTAGATGCCCTCGACAAATCTCTCATGAGTTGCTATTGCTTGTAAGTTGTTAACTACATATAAGTTCATTTTCATTCAGTTCATGTTCGTTTTCATTGCATATATATACTCATTATATCTTATGTGTTCTCTTATGCAGACTGAAGATCAGTGAATGCAAAAGTAATAATATTATCAATGTTGGGTTTATTGACCCAGATAAAATACATGTTGAAACGGTGAAGCATAAACGCGAAGAAACGGGGGGAAACCTACTAAGGTTTTTGGGGGAGCAATATTTCTGTGATTCAATATTGTTTCCTTACAACTACGAGTGAGAGTCTTAATGATCTTTTATGCACATTCAATTTTTCTTACTCGATGTTAAGTGTAATTCCTGACGTATATGCATAACATGTGCAGCTTCCACTGGATTCTACTAGACATTCAACCTGATAAGGGAATAGTTGAAGTAAAAGACCCACTGAGTAGAGGCGTGGACGGGTTCCAGGACTTGCAGAAGTTGCTCCAAGTGTAATTTCCTTCATCGCCGCGCTTTATCTTTCGTGAGATATCAATTAATTATCCACTCATTCAATCATTCTTTTGCCTGGCAGGGCTTGGCAAGCTTTGAAGAATCATCATAAGGAGATTACCTTTGCAAAGAAGCTAACATTTACTCCTGTACCGTGCCCCCAGCAGCCACAAGGGACGAATCTATGTGGATACTACGTTTGCGAGTGCATTCGCATGTTAACCACTGAGAAGCAGAACAAAAATAAATTCGACGTAAGCAATAACATTCACAACTTTATTTATTATCATCAATATTTCGTTATCAAGACTGATATAGTCATACTCATCTCATTTTCGTATATAGGTCGACTTCATGCGGGACAGACTCCAACCAAAGGAACACGCACTAGGAATCGCGGAGGAACTGGCGGGACTTTTGGTTAGAGAAGTAATAAACAACAAAGGCTTGTTTAGTCCAAATAGATGCTCTACCTCCAAATAGACGGTCGTTAGTACCGCGTGTCGATCGTGAGCTCCATGTATATATGTAGGGAATCTACGAATATGTGTAAGGGGAATCGACTTTTGCTTCCAATATTTGTTTGATCGATCTATATATATATATATATAATGAATGAACGTGTACAACTTCTAGTAGCGTACAAATATATGCAACTTTTATTTTCGAACGAAAAAATGAAATAACAGGCGGTCGGTGGCGCGGGGGGGGGGGGGGGAGGTGGGCTGCACCCCTCAAACCCTAAAGCAGCAGCGTTGTGCGCGCGCCACGTAGAGGGCCTTTTGTCGCGGGTGGTAATACCGTCCGCGACAAAAGGGCCTGTGCCCTGCGCGCCCCGCGGCTGCCACGTGGTGAACCTTATGTCGCGGGTCGTAAGCGACCCGCGACAAAAGGCCTACCTTTTATCGCGCCTTGCTTGTCGCGGATGGCCGCCCGCGACAAAAGGCCCTTACCACCCGCCACAAAAGGCCTGTTTTCCACTAGTGGATAGATTAATGTCAAGAGTAAATTTCCTTCTTCTTCTATAATTGCAACTGCTAAGGCGTTTGCAACTGCAACTGCAACTGAAGGACTCTGCAATTGCAACTCACATGAAGGACTCTGCAATTGCAACTCACATATTGTCGTGCTCTGGCCCTACATCCATATTCTGTGAGTATAATGTAGAACAGTAGTGTGCATATTCCATATTCCCGTTGTCCTTTGACGTGGGTTAGGTATCTAGTCTCCTATAAATAGGGGCACAGGACATAGTAAGGGTTGCATCCATCGATCAATAGCTAGCTAACTAAGTTGAAGTCTTTAGCTAGCTCTCTTTAGTTCGTCTCAGCTCACTAGCTCTTTGCTCGCTGCCCCATTCGCCTTGTGAAGAAAATGGCCATGAACAATATCAGCAAAGTTGTTCTCCTTGCAGTGCTAATCCTTTCCTCTCAATTCATGTTTTCTCACGGAAAAACTCCGACGAATGGAGTGACAGATGGCACTGTCGCTCATACAGAAGGCGAAGGCGACTTTGCGGGTGCGACTGACGACGTCCGGCCCTCGAACCCGGGCCACAGCCCAGGTATCGGACATGAATTTGTCAACAACAAGCTTGGGAGGAAGCTACTTGCAGTTGCTCGTTGCTGATGATCAGTGATGAGTTTCATCTATCCATGATGTATTTAGATACGCGCTTTTGTTGGTGGTTAGTTTTAATTCATTCATTCAGCGTTTGTCCAGTTTAATTTGAGCTTCAGGTCCGTCAATTTGCTTGTTTTCCAACCACAAATGTAATGGAGGAAAATTAAAATCTGTTACATCATTATGTGCTGTTATGTTGTTATCATCATCTTGCTTCTATATATAGAGCCAATGTACATAAGGTATATGGTCTATGTACGCTTGATCGATCATATATCGATTAGCACATGCACGTACGCTTCTCCGTACACGTACGTACGCCGTGCCGTGCTCGATCACTTACGTGCACACCTGACATACAGATAGAGTACATGCAGGTGTGTTGTCTCGAGATAAACACAGTGTAACTACGGACGCGGTCCCGTGATCCCATCAGCGTAAACTGTAGCGCCTAGCAAATGATTTAAGTAGTAGCAGGTGATCAGGGTGTGCATGAACGCCAAAACGGAGAAGAGAATCCTATATACCTTGTGAGAATGTGAGGCGAGAGAATGTCTAGCGGACATGACCTAACGCTGACCCTCGATCGCTAGAACAAGGAAAGGGGAAACAGCCGTTTGGAAATATTTCACAAGTTATTGGACGCAGCTAGGGTCAAGTAGATCAGATGGCCAGGGTGGGTGCTCCTTTGAGCAAATGCATCCAAGCGATTTTTAGCATTTAGGTTAGTTATTACTCAAGGCATTCACCAGGGCTGCTGTGACCAAGGTGCGGTCGAGCGAGCGTCTTAGGGCTCAACCCGACTCAACCCGACGATGCTACTCAACTGGAGAGGGCAATGGAGCTACCTCAACGTCGATACTCCCAACCGATTCCATTTTGAATCTTAAGTTTTCCATTTTGTCGTTTACAAATGATAAGATTATAGACGAGGTGGTAAGCTTGGTGTTTCGTTAGGTCAATCATTAATTCATCATCACAAATAAATGTTTATGCTAGTTTAATCAAAGATACGGAGATAGATAGAACCCTAACTATACTTCAGAAAACTTTCGAGAATGCAGAAAACAACGACGAGGGTTCTAGTAACATGTTGGTATCCAAAATATTGAACCTATGTGAATATTTAATTGACGAAGAGGCCAAGCAGCTAAAAAATCATCATATTGATGACCTAGTTGAAGTGCAAACACTAGTAGAAAAAGAGGCTAGTACCCAAAATATTCGCACCGTGACTAAATGGATCTTTAGTCGCGGTTCGGGAGGCGATCCGCGACCAAAGGTTACCAACGGGCTCGGTCGACAGCTGGGGGGCGGGAGGGGCTTTAGTCCCAGTTGGCCTGGCCAACCGCGACTAAAGATGCCCGAAGGCCTTTAGTCGCGGTTGGCCAGGCCAACCGGGACTAAAGGCTCACCCCTATATATACCGTTCAGCACACTTACTTAGCCATTTGGTGCCACTTCTCTTCACAATCTTCACAAGTCGGTGGTGGGTTTGCTTTTGGTTCCTCTTATGCACACAAGGTGTTCGATGAAATGCCCGAGAGAATGAAAGAAACATGATATGAAGTGTCCGAGCCACACTTCAGCTTTCTCATTTATTATTCCTCCTCGATCGCAGTTAGCAACTTGAACCTTTCATGTGTCATTGATAAAATATGCGTGTGTGTAGTTCATTGTTTAATTTCTATTATTTCTAGCTAGCTAGTTAGTTTAACAAATGCATGATGGTTAATTATATAATTTATCTAATAATAGTGCAGATGAATCGGCAATGGATGTACGGTAACCAACTCTCCGACGAGTTCATTACGGATTTGAAAGATTTCCTCGTAGTGGCTAATGCCAACAAGCAGGGGGTTTTGTTATCTATCCATGTGCTGCTTGTAAGAATCAAAAGGGTTACTCTTCCTCAAGAGACGTTCACCTGCACCTGCTTCGGCAGGGTTTCATACCAAGCTATAATTGTTGGACCAAGCATGGAGAAAGAGGGGTTAGAATGGAAGAAGATGAAGAAGGGGATGATATCATCGATGACAACTATTCTGATCATTTCGGTGATACTTTCATGGAGGATGCTGAAGGTGGGGGAGGTGAAGGTGAAGGTGAAGGGGACGGTGAAGAAGAGGCACGTGATGATCAGCCCGCTGATGATCTTGGTCGTACCATTGCTGATGCACGGAGAGGCTGCAAAACTGAAAAGGATAGGAAGAATTTGGATCGCATGTAGGATCACAAAAAGTCGCTGTACCCAGGATGCGATAATGGTCTGAAAAAGCTGGGCTGCACACTGGATTTGCTGAAATGGAAGGCACATGAAGGTCTATCTGACTCGGGATTTGAAAATTTGCTAAAAATGATGAAGAATATGTTTCCAAAGAATAACGAGTTGCCCGCCAGTACGTACGAAGCACAGAAGGTTGTCTGCCCTCTAGGTTTAGAGGTTCTGAAGATACATGCATGCATTAACGACTGCATCCTCTACCGCGGTGAATACGAGAATTTGAATGATAATGTCCGGTATGCACTGCATTGCGTTATAAGATCAGAGGCGATGACCCTGGTGACGATGTTGAGGGTGAGAAACCCAGGAAGAGGGTTCCTGCCAAGGTGATGTGGTATGCTCCTATAATATCACGGTTGAAACGTCTGTTCAGGAACAAAGAGCATGCCAAATTGTTGCGATGGCACAAAGAGGACCTTAAGTTAGATGGGGAGTTGAGACACCCCGCTGATGGAACGCAATGGAGAAAGATCGACAGAGAGTTCAAAGATTTTGCAGCTGACGCAAGGAACATAAGATTTGGTCTAAGTACAGATGGCATGAATCCTTTTGGCGAGCAGAGCTCCAGCCATAGCACTTGGCCCGTGACTCTATGCATCTACAATGTTCCTCCTTGGTTGTGCATGAAGCGGAAGTTCATTATGATGCAGTGCTCATCCAAGGTCCGAAGCAACCCGGCAACGACATCGATGTGTACCTAAGGCCATTAGTTGATGAACTTATACAGTTGTGGGGCAGACCTGGTGTGCGTGTGTGGGATGAGCACAGAGAAGAGGAATTTTACCTACGAGCGTTGCTTTTCGTAACCATCAACGATTGTCCTGCTCTTAGTAACCTTTCGAGACAGACAAATAAGGGATACAATGCATGCACGCACTGCTTACATGAGACTGAAAGTGTATATTTTGGTAATTGTAAGAAGAACGTGTACCTGGGGCATCACCGATTTCTTCACCGACATCATAACGTAAGAAAGAAAGGCAAGCATTTCAACGGCAAGGTAGATCACCGGCCAAAGCCTGTGGAACGTACTGGTGCTGAGGTATTTGATATGATCAAGGATTTGAAAGTCATCTTTGGAAAGGGTCCTGGCGGACAATCAGTTCCACAGGGAGTTGACCGGCACGCACCCATGTGGAAGAAGAAATCTATATTTTAAAAGCTAGAATATTGGAAAGTCCTAGATGTCCGCTCTGCAATCGACGTGATACATGTTACGAAGAATATTTGCATGAACCTGCTAAGCTTCTTGGGCGTGTATGGGAAGACAAATGATACAAAGGAAGCACGGCAGGACCATCAATGTTTGAAAGACCCAAATATCCGGCATCCGAAATGGTTTCAAGGTCGTGCCAGCTACGCTCTTACCAAAGAAGAGACGGTCATCTTTTTTGAATGCCAGAGCAGTATGAAGGTCCCGTGTGGCTTCTCGTCGAATATAAAGGGAATAATAAACATGGCGGACAAAAAGTTCCAAAACCTAAAGTCTCACGACTGCCACGTGATTATGACGAATTGCTTCCGATTGCTTTGAGGGGTCTCCTACCGGAAAATGTTTGAGTAGCCATTATGAAGCTATGTGCATTCCTCAATGCAATCTCTCAGAAGGTAATCAATCTAGAAGATCCAGCACGGTTACAGAACGATGTGGTCCAATATCTTGTCAGTTTCGAGTTGGTGTTCCCACCATCCTTCTTCAATATTATGACGCACCTCCTGGTTCACCTAGTCGAAGAGATTTCCATTCTCGGTCCTGTATTTCTACACAATATGTTCCCCTTTGAGAGCTTCATGAGAGTATTAAAGAAATATGTTCGTAACCGCGATAGGCCAGAAGGAAGCATCGCCAAGGGCTATGGAAATGAAGAGGTAATTGAGTTTTGTGTTGACTATTTTCCTGACCTTAAGCCGATTGGTCTTCCTCAATCGCGGCCCGAGGGAAGACTAAGTGGAAAAGGCACGATCAGAAGGAAATCAACGATATGTATGGACGGCCATTCTATGACTGAAGCACACCACACAGTTCTGACCAATTCTAGCTTGGTGGCTCCGTACTTCGAGGAACACAAGAATATTTTACGCTCGGACAACCCGGGGAAGCCTAAATCCTGGATTAGAAAGGCCCACATGGAGACTGATAACCCACAAGTATAGGGGATCGCGGCAGTCTTCGAGGGAAGTAAAACCCAAATTTATTGATTCGACACAAGGGGAGGTAAAGAATACTTATAAGCCTTAACAACTGAGTTGTCAATTCAGCTGCACCTGGAAAAGCACTAGCAACAGGGGTGATGTGAAAGTAGCAGCAGTAGTAACAGTAACACAGCAGCAGTAATAGCAATATGAGAGCAATGGCACCAGAAAATAGTTGATACTACTTCCAATGACATATAGAACGAGTATATGATGATGAAAGATGGACCGGGGTTCCCAGCGATCTACACTAGTGGTAACTCTCCAATAAGTGACAAGTGTTGGGTGAACAAATTACAGTTGGGCAATTCATAGGATTTAAAGCATTAAGACAGAACATCAAGATTATTAATCATGTAGGCATGTTTTCCATATATAGTCATACGTGCTCGCAATGAGAAACTTGTACAACATCTTTTGTCCTACCAGCCGGTGGCAGCCGGGCCTCTAGGGAATCTACTGGATATTAAGGTACTCCTTTTAATAGAGTACCGGAGCAAAGCATTAACACTCCGTGAAAACATGTGATCCTCACATCACCGCCATCCCCTCCGGTTGTCCCGATTTCTGTCACTTCGGGGCCTTTGGTTCCGGACGGTGACATGTGCATACAACTTGTAGATACAATCTAACCAATAAGTATAGAGCTTAAATCTAAGATCATGCCGCTCGGGCCCTAGTGACAAGCATTAAGCATAACAAGATTGCAGCAACAATAACTTCACAAACTTTATAGATAGACTAATCATAATGTATCATCCATCGGATCCCAACAAACACAACACCGATTACATCAGATGAATCTCAATCATGTAAGGCAGCTCATGAGATCATTGTATTGAAGTACATGGAGGAGAGAATACCAACTAGCTACTGCTAGAACCCGTAGTCCATGGGGGAACTACTCACGGAGCATGATGGAGGCGGTGGCGTCGATGGAGATGGCTTCCGGGGGCACTTCCCCATCCCGGCAGGGTGCCGGAACAGAGACTTCTGTCCCCCGAATTGGAGTTTCGCGATGGCGGTGGCGCCCCTGGAGTCTTTCTGGAGTTTCGTCAATTGGTATCGCGTTTTTAGGTCGAAAGGGCTTATATAGGCGAAGAGGCGGCGCGGGAGGGGCAATAGGGTGCCCTCCCCATAGGCCGGCGCGGCCAGGGGCTGGCCCGCGCAGCCCTATGGTGTGGGGCCCCCAGGCCTCCCCTCTGACTCCCCTTCGGTGTCCTGGTCCGTCTCGGTGAATTATGATGTTTGGTCTTCGTTTCGTCGAATTCCGAGAATATTGCCCGAACAGCCTTTCTGGAACCAAAAACAGTAGAAAACAGGAACTGGCACTGTGGCATCTTGTTAATAGGTTAGTTCCGGAAAACGCATAAAAACATTATAAAGTGCGAGCAAAACATGTAAGTATTGTCATAAAACAAGCATGGAACATCAGAAATTATGGTACGTTGGAGACGTATCAGCATCCCCAAGCTTAGTTCCTACTCGTCCTCGAGTAGGTAAACGATAAAAAGAATAATTTCTGTAGTGACATGCTACTTACATAACCTTGATCATACTATTACAAAGCATATGAAATGAATGAAGTGACTCAAGGCAATGATTTATAGTTGCTAACAAATAGATAACATATAGCAAAACTTTTCATGAAGAGTACTTTCAAGACAAGCATCAAAAGCCTTGCATAAGAGTTAACTCATAAAGCAATAGATTCAAAGTAAAGGCATCAAAGCAACACAAAGGAAGATATAAGTTTCAGCGATTGCTTTCAACTTTCAACATACATATCTCATGGATAATTGTCAACATAAAGTAATATAATAAGTGCAAATAAGCAAGTATGTAAGAATCAATACACAGTTGACACAAGTATTTGCTTCTAAGATGGAAGGAAGTAGGTAAACTGACTCAACATAAAGTAAAAGAATGGCCCTTCGCAGAGGGAAGCAGGGATTAAATCATGTGCTAGAGCTTTTTCAAGTTTTGAAATCATATAGAGAGCATAAAAGTAAAATTTTGAGAGGTGTTTGTTGTTGTCAACGAATGGTAGTGGGCACTCTAACCCCCTTGCCAGACAGACCTTCAAAGAGCGGTTCCCATGATGTTTTCATTTTTGGGTGACACTCCTTCCAACCTTTGCTTTCACAAACCATGGCTAACCGAATCCCCGGGTGCCTTCCAACAATCACATACCATGAAGGAGTGTCTATTTTATTTTAGTTTTATTTAGTGATGACACTCCTCCCCACCTTTGCTTTCTCAAGCCATGGCTAACCGAATCCTCGGGTGCCTACCAGTCATTCACATACCATGGAGGAGTGTCTATTTGTGATTAATTGGGGCTGGGAACCCCGTTGCCAGCTCTTTTTGCAAAATTATTGGATAAGCGGATGAAGCCACTAGTCCATTGGTGAAAGTTGCCCAACAAGATTGAAAGATAAAACACCACATACTTCCTCATGAGCTATAAAACATTGACACAAATTGAGAAGCATTTTGAATTGTTTAAAGGTAGCACATGAAGTATTTACTTGGAATGGCAGGAAATACCACATAGTAGGTAGGTATGGTGGACACACATGGCATAGGTTTTGGCTCAAGGTTTTGGATGCACGAGAAGCATTTCCTCTCAGTACAAGGCTTTGGCTAGCAAGTTTATTTGAAGCAAACACAAGTATGAACCGGTACAGCAAAACTTACATAAGAACATATTGCAAGCATTACAATACTCTACACTGTCTTCCTTGTTGCTCAAACACTTTTACCAGAAAATATCTAGGCCTTAAGAGAGACCAATCATGCAAACCAATTTCGACAAGCTCTACGGTAGTTCTCCACTAATAGGTTTAAACTACATGGTGCAAGAACTTAATCATGATCTACTTGAGAGCTCAAAACAATTGCCAAGTATCAAATTATCCAAGTCAATATGAGGCATTTTCTGTTTCCAACCAAATAACAATAAGTATTGTAGCTTCCAACTTTTATCATTGAACATTAAAAGTAAAATGAAGAACAAGTGTTCATATGAAAAAGCGGAGCGTGTCTCTCTCCCAAACAAGGATTGCTAGGATCCGATCTTATTCAAACAAAAACAAAAATAAAAGCACACAGACGCTCCAAGTAAAGCACATATGATGTGACCGAATAAAAATATAGTTTCAATAGAAGAAACCTGATAAGTTGATGAAGAAGGGGATGCCTTGGGCATCCCCAAGCTTAGACGCTTGAGTCTTCTTGAAATATGCAGGGATGAACCACGGGGGCATCCCCAAGCTTAGACTTTTCACTCTTCTTGATCATATATCCTCCTCCTCTCTTAACCCTTGAAAACTTCCTTCACACCAAACTTCTTATAAACTTCATTAGAGGGGTTAGTACTCAAAAAAACTTGAATCCACCTTGCTCCTGTAGTGACACATTGCAAGAACTCAATAAAACATTAGCTACAGCTCTCCACGTCTAGAAAGCCTTGCTTAAAGTCCACAAGAGACAATGCAAAAAACAGAGACAGAATCTGCCCAAACAGAACAGCCAGTAAAGACGAATTTTAAAGAGGTACTTCCGTTGCTCAAATCAGAAAACTCAAAACTAATGAAAGTTGCGTACATATCTGAGGAACACGCGCTTAAATTGGCAGATTTTTCTGAGTTACCTACAGAGAATCTGACCAGAATTTGTGACAGATAGAAATCTGTTTCTGCGCAGAAATCCAAATCTAGTATCAACCTTCGATTAGAGGCTTCACTTGGCACAACATTGCAATAAAATAAAGATAAGGAGAGGTTGCTACAGTAGTAACAACTTCCAAAACACAACAAAACAGTAGCAAAATAAAGACATGGGTTATCTCCCAGGAAGTTCTTTCTTTATAGCCATTAAGATGGGCTCAGCAGTTTTGATGATGCACTCGCAAGAAATAAAAGTTGAAGCAAAAGAGAGCATCAAAAAGAAAATTCAAAACACATTTAAGTCTCACCCACTTCCTATGCATAGGAATCTTGTACACAAATAAATTCATGAAGAACAAAGTGACAAGCATAAGAAGATAAAACAAGAGTAACTTCAAAATTTTAAGCATATAGAGAGGTGTTTTAGTACTATGCAAATTTCTACAACCATATTTTCCTCTCTCATAATAATTTTCAGTAGCTTCATGAACAAACTCAACAATATAACTATCACATAAAGCATGTTTCTCATGATCCATAAACATATAATTTTTATCAAGCTCAGAAATAATAGGATTAAAACTTTCAAACCCACTTTTATCAATAATATAACAAGATGATTGATCATTCTCAAGAGATATGGGACTCATAGATAAAGTCAAGATCTCTCCAATCCCATTTTCATTAGTAGTACAATTAATATTATCAAGTAACATAGGACCATCATCAAGAGCTTTATCATAAACATTTGCTACGCAAAAATCTTTAGTACCATGCATTTTGACATCAGGCACAAACAAAGCATTATCATAAGATTTATCAAAGTAGCATGGATTATCATAGATAACAGTAGCATAATTATTCTCACAAGTTTTACTTATAGGTAATATTTCAAGAGAATCCCCAGGAACATAACATTCAACCTCTTTCGGTAAGCATGGAGGACAATCAAATAGTGTAAGAGATAAAGAGTTACTCTCATTAGAAGGTTGGCATGGGTAGCTAGTCCATTCTTCCTCCTTTTGTTCATCATTCTCCTCTTCTTTTTCATCCAATGAGCTTTCAGGTTCATCAATTTCCTCCTTTTTTTTCATCCAATGAGCTTTCAGGTTCATCAATTTCTTCTTCCACGGGTTCCTGCAAATTGTGAGTGCATTCTTGTGCATTAATGAGTCTCTCTTTATAATCAATGATATAAGGATTATCACTGTAGCTTTCTATGCAAAAATTAAGGATAGAAGAGACAAAATCTTTAAGGTCCTTACAAACAACACAAGTTTCATAATTTTTAGCCATGAAGGATTCTATCTCAGAGGCTCCCATAAATATGACAAATTGTTCTACTTCTTTGAACCCAAGATGAATATAGTTATTCCAATTATAGTTCTTAATTAAAACTTCCTCACTAAAGCCACATTGAAATTTCAGATGTTTAGTGTCCTCTTTAGAGCAACAATTTATGTCATGGCGTTTAAGCAAGATTTTAGCAATTGTATTTAATTTTTCTATCATAGCTCTCATGACTTTACCAGTTCTTGATTCTTTATAATTATTATAATATTCTATAAGCTCCAAGTAGGTTATGGGTTCTCCCATAACAGCAGTTTTTAATTTTTAGGGTTTTCAAATTTTTATGGATTTTTGGGTATATGAGAAAAATAAAACAAGACAAAAAGAAACTAAGCAAAGTAATACTAGACAGAAATAAACTAAGAACAAATAAACTAAACAAAAGTAAACTAAGCAAAACAAAATAAAATAAAATAAAAACAGAGAGAGGTAGAGTGTACTCCCCAGGTGAACTTATGAGTAGAGCTATGCCTCCCCGGCAACGGCGCCAGAAAACAGTCTTGATAACCCACAAGTATAGGGGATCGCGGCAGTCTTCGAGGGAAGTAAAACCCAAATTTATTGATTCGACACAAGGGGAGGTAAAGAATACTTATAAGCCTTAACAACTGAGTTGTCAATTCAGCTGCACCTGGAAAAGCACTAGCAACAGGGGTGATGTGAAAGTAGCAGTAATATGAGAGCAGTAGTAACAAAGAATAACAGCAGCGAATAGCAATATGAGAGCAATGGCACCAGAAAATAGTTGATACTACTTCCAATGACATATAGAACGAGTATATGATGATGAATGATGGACCGGGGTTCCCAGCGATCTACACTAGTGGTAACTCTCCAATAAGTGACAAGTGTTGGGTGAACAAATTACAGTTGGGCAATTGATAGGATTCAAAGCATTAAGACAGAACATCAAGATTATTAATCATGTAGGCATGTTTTCCATATATAGTCATACGTGCTCGCAATGAGAAACTTGTACAACATCTTTTGTCCTACCAGCCGGTGGCAGCCGGGCCTCTAGGGAATCTACTGGATATTAAGGTACTCCTTTTAATAGAGTACCAGAGCAAAGCATTAACACTCCGTGAAAACATGTGATCCTCACATCACCGCCATCCCCTCCGGTTGTCCCGATTTCTGTCACTTCGGGGCCTTTGGTTCCGGACAGTGACATGTGCATACAACTTGTAGATACAATCTAAGCAATAAGTATAGAGCTTAAATCTAAGATCATGCCACTCGGGCCCTAGTGACAAGCATTAAGCATAACAAGATTGCAGCAACAATAACTTCACAAACTTTATAGATAGACTAATCATAATGTATCATCCATCGGATCCCAACAAACACAACACCGATTACATCAGATGAATCTCAATCATGTAAGGCAGCTCATGAGATCATTGTATTGAAGTACATGGAGGAGAGAATACCAACTAGCTACAGCTAGAACCCGTAGTCCATGGGGGAACTACTCACGGAGCATGATGGAGGCGGTGGCGTCGATGGAGATGGCTTCCGGGGGCACTTCCCCATCCCGGCAGGGTGCCGGAACAGAGACTTCTGTCCCCCGAATAGGAGCTTCGCGATGGCGGCGGCGCCCCTGGAGTCTTTCTGGAGTTTCGTCAATTGGTATCGTGTTTTTAGGTCGAAAGGGCTTATATAGGCGAAGAGGCGGCGCAGGAGGGGCAACAGGGTGCCCTCCCCATAGACCGGCGCGGCCAGGGGCTGGCCCGCGCGGCCCTATGGTGTGGGGGCCCCAGGCCTCCCCTCTGACTCCCCTTCGGTGTCCTGGTCCGTCTCAGTGAATTATGATGTTTGGTCTTCGTTTCGTCGAATTCCGAGAATATTGCCCGAACAGCCTTTCTGGAACCAAAAATAGCAGAAAACAGGAACTGGCACTGTGGCTTCTTGTTAATAGGTTAGTTCCGGAAAACGCATAAAAACATTATAAAGTGCGAGCAAAACATGTAAGTATTGTCATAAAACAAGCATGGAACATCAGAAATTATGGATACGTTGGAGACGTATCAGAGACTTTCGGCAGTTGGTTGCGAAAACATTTAATGAATGACAATGATGTTGGAGATCAGTTGTACATGTTGGCCAAGACACCATCTTCGACTATAACCACTTTCCAAGGGTACGAGATAAATGGGAATACATTTTACAAGATCACCCAAGATAAAAAGAGCACCAACCAAAACAGTGGTGTCCACTTTGATGCAGCAACCGAGACTGGGCAAAAGGTCACATATTATGGTTACATAGAGGAGATATGGGAACTTGACTATGGACCCTCCTTTAAGGTCCCTTTGTTCCAGTGCAAATGGTTCAAGCTAACAGGAGGTGGGGTAAAGGTGGACGAGCAATACGGAATGACAATGGTGGATTTCAACAATCTTGGTTATCTTGACGAAGCATTCGTCCTAGCCAAAGATGTCGCTCAGGTTTTCTATGTGATGATCCAAAGCGCCACATTGTTCTTTCAGGGAAAAGAAACATCGTGGGAGTGGAAGACAAGACAGGCATGTCAGAAGATTATAATATGTTTGGTGAAATTTCGCCATTCAAAGTGAACACTGACCCAAGCATTAAGTTAAATGATGAGAATGCTCCATGGATACGGCACAATCGTAAGCAAGCAGGGACACAAGGGAAGAAATGATGTGTAATAATTTATTGTACCAAACTTTGTTGAATAGATCATGTGAATTATATTATCTGTGATGTGTTTGGTGTCCATTTTCAAATGATTCGACTGATTCGAGATACCACTGATGATACATGAAATTTGGAGTGATTTAGTCATACTCTTGCCTAGGCGTATAATATGCATACTCGTAGTTTTCATAGTCGTCGCCTTCTAAGTTCCCGCCGTCGTCGTCGCTGCCGTCATCGTTGTCGTCAGGCAGCGCTCATGGCTCGAACTGGGGGTAGCGCAGGCGGGGAATATCGTCGGCCGTGATGTAGTCCATGACGCTCTGTAGAGTCCGGTCGTACCACCATAGCCGACGGCCGGCCTCGTGGAAGTTCCCATGAGGCAGACCATCCTCCTCATACCTGCCGAGCGCCCTCTCAAGCCGATTGATGAAGAAGGCGTCCCAAGTATGCTGGTTATCGGGATGCCAGCGGGGATTCATCCGCTGCTCCGGCGTGAGGTCGAGGTAGTAGTGGTTCGTGATGGCTGCCCGGTGCTTAGGCACCAGCCGGCGGGGACGTGGTAGCCCGGTGGGCAAGGGTAGTTCGAGGCGCAAAGCTCCTCCACCTGTTGGTAGGTTAGAGTGGGTACGGTGGAAGCCATGACAGAGTGATGAGAGATTGTAGAGATGTGATAAGGCTGGCCAAGCCAGGCTACATATATGTAGTGGGAAATGGCGGGAAAAATGGGAGCGGGAAGACAGGAGGCGGGAAGAAACTGGCGGGAAGAAAGAGGAAGGAAGAAAGAGGCGGGAAGAGGGAGGCGGGAGGACAGGGAATAAATGGCGGGAAGAAGAGGAATCCAGAGCTGGTCATCTAACCTTTAGTCCCAGTTGGTGGGTGCAACCGGGACTAAAGGTGGTTTTGTATCATCTAACAAAACTGTCGGTGGGATAAATACGTTTGGGTAAGCTTTAGTCCCGACTGGTGGGTGCAACCGGGACTAAAGGTAGTTTTTGTGTCATCTAGGAAAACAGAGGCAGGAAGACAGAGGCGGGAAGACAAAGGCGGGAAGAAATGACGGGAAGACAGAGGCGGGAAGAACTGGCGGGAAGAGGGGGGCGGAAAGACAGAGGTGACCGGGAAGAACTGGTGGGAAGAGGGGGCTGGAAGATAGGAGGCGGGAAAACATATGAGGGAAGAAATTGGATTTTTCTGAATTTTTTGATATATTATTTGTATTTTTAAGATTTTGAAATGAATTAGTTTTACTTTTTTGAATTTTTTTTATATATTATTTGTATTTTAAAGATTTTGAAATGAATTAGTTTTATTTTTCTGAATTTTTTGATATATTATTTTTATTTTTAAGATTTTGAAATGAATTAGTTTTATTTTTCTGAATTTTTTGATATATTATTTGTATTTTTAATATTTTGAAATGAATTATTTTTATTTTTCTGATTTTTTATATATTATTTGTATTTTTAAGATTTTGAAATGAATTATTTTTATTTTTATGATTTTTTTGATATATTATTTGTATTTTTAAGATTTTGAAATGAATTAGTTTTATTTTTTCTGAATTTTCGATATATTATTTGTATTTTTAAGATTTTCAAATGAATTAGTTTTATTTTTTAGCATTTTTTTATATATTATTTGTATTTTTGATATTTTGAAATGAAAAGAATTTCGGAAAAGAATGCTGGCGAAAACCCTTTAGTCGCGGTTGGTGACACTAACCGCGACTAAAGGGTCGCCGCTATCAATTCGCGCGGGCGCGCGTGGCGGTTCACTTCTTCTTCTCCGCCAATCTCTGCAGCCCACGCGCCACTCTCCGTCATCTTTGCCGCCACGCTCGCTCTCGTCGTCACTGTCATCGCCGTCGCCGCCCTCTCGTCGCGCCACCCCGAGGACGCGCCGCCCCGACTACTTCTCCCGCGTGCGCCGTACTTCGGCATCGTTCCGTCGTTGCCCCATCGCGTCCCGTCGTCGCCGGCGCCGCTCTGCTCGCGCTGAGAGAGAGAGAGGAGAGGGAGAGAGCACACCGCCGCCGCGCGCGCCGCTGTGCGCCTGCACCACGTACTGCCGCGCGCCGCGGCGGGCCAGCCACCGGCCAAGATATGAGGGCGGCGGTGAGAGAGAGAGAGGGGAAGGAGAGAGGCGCCCCAGCCATTTTTTTTTCTTTTGTTTTGTGTTTTTTGTTCTAGCTTGTTAATTTTAACTTCTTAACAAAAAATAACTTAATTAACAACAAAAATTAACCTAATTTTTTTTGACTTAACAAAATTTTAACTTAATTTTTTTTACTTAACCACCGCGCGTATACGGAGGGGGCGGCGAGGGGGCGGCGCACAACTTTGTGCGCCACGCCGCCCTCATCGTCACCGCCGAAGCCGCCGCCGCCCTCGTATGTGTCGCTGCCCGAGTGCCGCCGCACACACACAGATTGAGAGGGGGCCGGGAGGGGCGCGTGTGGCGCCTGCCATCTTGGCCAAGTACCACACACGGGCGGCACCCCTACGCGCTCTCCATTTTTTTCTAACTTAACACATATTGGAGAATGTAACCAACCCCACGCGTATACGGAGGGGGCAGCGAGGGAGGCCCCTATGTGTGTTGTCCTCGGCACCGCCACCGCCCTTTCGCCACCGCCCCCCTTTCGCCACCGCCCCCCTTTCGCCACCGCCCTTTCGCCACCGCCACCGCCCTTTCACCACCGCCACCACCCCCCTTTAGCCTCCGCCACCGCCATCGCCCCCTTCTTTACTTAATTAATTAGTTTTGACTACATGTTTTCAGGAGTGACATATGGCGGATGACAGAGCTGACCCGATTCGGGAAAACTATGATGCAGATGCTGAAGAACATATAATGGGCATCATAAATGGCGATATTCTTTATGTGCCGGCCGACGAAGCTGAAGAAGAGGATGTCTCTTCTTATCTGAACCTTGACGGTGAAGGTTGAAGGTCGTCAACAAGGTGATGACGAAGGAACGGACATTGTCGATGGAGGTCAACCGTCGACAAACGACAATCTCAAATAGCAAGTAGAAACCACCTCCGGCGAGGTATATATATATACATTGAGCCTCATGTGATACAAACTTATTGATTTGAATAAATATGTGTATTAACACGCGCGACTCTCTTTCTTTTTTTAGCCCTCGGTCAGATCGTCGAAAAAATCGAGTACGATAAAGTGTGGCAAAACCAAGACGATGAAACAAGGAGAAACATATACTATCGAAGTTGTCAGTGCATCCGGCAAGCCGCTGGAGCCCCAAAAGCACTCCACAAAGTTTATCAACCAATGCGGAGCCGTTGTTAGAGACAATGTAACAATCACCGTCTAGGAATGGAATGAGCAAAGAAGGCATGTCTTGGTTTCAGTTTTGTCGACAAGAGAACGAAAAAAGATTGCTGGAGAAAGCTTATGGAACATTTCATTCTACCTCCGGAATACAACAAAGTCGATGAATTCGGTAACGAGATTCCGGGTGGACGTGAGAGGAGGAGGCTAGTCAAAGAGTTCGCTCTTAAGAAGATGGTCGAAGCATTCCGAAACTTCAAGAAAAAATTAGCCCATGACTTTTTCAACCAGAACAAGACTCCGGATTTCAAAGGACAATATGAGAAACTGAAAGATGATTGGCCAGAATTTGTGAGGCAAAAGAAGTCGGAGCATTTCAAGGAAATATCGAAAAAAATAAGGAAAATGCGGCTAAGAAAGAGTACAATCATATTATGGGGCCAGGAGGATATCGCCTTTTGGAGCCTAAGTGCGAGAAGATGGAGAACGGCCCGAGGGCGCGATGAATCCCTTTAGGTACAGAGGGATGGGACCCATGGGCCAAAAGCTGGTGGTACGGGCATGGGAGATCGCTAGACCCGGAGACAGGGGTGTGTGTTCACCGTAAGAAAGCGTTTAAACCCACCCAAGCCCTTATTGACGCAATGACCCAAGCTCAAGAGGGGAAGATCAAGTTCAACAGAGAGAACGACGCACTGACATTTTCCCTCGGGAATACTGAACACCCAAGACGTATACGAGGAAAAGGCGCCATTCCATGGAAAGTAGGGTTTTCCCAGGACAATGACCCGTACGGTTACAGAAACCGTAAGAGAAAGACGGATCGGGATGCAGATCTTGTGGGGAAGTTGGCATCGGAACTCCGTGAGGTGAAGCAGATGGTGTATGGACTAGTAAAAGAAAGATCGGTTGCAGGGCCGCATCAAGATCATGCATTGGATCTCGAAAGCCAGCAGCGGAGAAGCAGCATGGCTCCCACGGAAGCCCCGCCTGGTGCTAATGCACCCTTGCTGGCCTCGGCTGGTGCTAATGCACCCTTCACCTCGGCTGGTGATAATGCACCGACGATCGAGATTCGTGCACCGGAGCCTCACTACCCTGTGGATGATGTAAAGGAGATGAAAGAATGTGATCTGCATTATCCAGTGGGGAATATTTCCATGAAGGTAGCTACCGGCAGTGCTTTACCATGTACACCTGGAGCACTCCACCACAATAACCTCATTGAAGATGGCTATGCTCGTGTCACGGTGGAAGACATAGTCCAAGGGTTTGAGAACCTGGAGATTGACTATGCTACACCCAAAGGGGAGAGAAGACTTGGAGATGTCAAGCGCCAGTTCATTCTTTGGAAAAAAGAAGTACATACTGTTTCCAGGCGAGGCGCCAAGGCTAACAAGTCCACCCCCCTCCGGTGGTGGTGGTGGTGGCGGTGGTGGTGGTTCACCTACACCTCATTCACGTCAGCTGACGCCGCCCCCCAATCCACAACCTCCGGTGGGTAAGCAGCCGCCGCCCCCAGTCCGCCTCCGGTGGGTACGCCGCCCCTCAATCCACCTCTGGCGAGGAAGCAGAAGCAGGCGGACAACAAGGCAACCTCCTCCTGGACTATTAACTCGGACCCTTATGTACCTAAGACCACAAAGGTACCACAGCCATCACTGAAGCCTCTCCTCCCAAGGCCTTGGGAACTTAGTGAAGAGCAAACCAACTTGGCCACGGCTGGTCAGTATGACAAATGGAAGGCGGATATGAAGGCGAAAAATAGCCTGAGCCCAAGCCAGTATTTACTGAGAAGGAAAAGAAGTGGGCTAAGTCATTTTTGATGACACCGTCCCAAGTCGAGAAGAATATGCCTAACGACTATGGACGTGAACTTCGTTGGCAAACAGAAATATTGGGGAAGAAGAAAGCCTTGGCAGAGAAGGAGAAGAAAGCCTTGGAGGAGAAGAAAGAAGAAAGTAAAAAAAAGCGGGAAACAAGTTGCCCAGCTCGGGGAACATAATAAACAATCGATCCCCCCCGCTCATAGTGAAAGCCGCCGGTCCGGATGCTATGACATTGTCTTTCAGAGCAGATATGGATAAGGACTTTGAACTAATGGACCCCGCTATCATAGCAGCTGCGGCAGAAAAGGGAATGACTGTAACGGGTGCCAAAGAAAAAGCGGCCGAGTTCGGTATGACTCTTCGTGCAGTGTTAGGCATTGAGGATGCGCCAATGAGTGAGGTAGCATTTACATATGTGCCGAATGGGCCTCTCGTCGAGCCTACGCAGGAAGAGGATCTACCAGCACAAATGCAAAATCTTCTACGTCGGTACAAGGTTTTCATAAAAAATAAGGCCGGCAAAGAATATATTTATGCGAAAATTAGACATGAGCATAACTTCAAACATTACTATGTAACAGTTCATATGAGTGAATTGTTCCAGCTTTTCAATCTGCGCGAGCTCGACAAATCTATCATCAGTTGCTACGTTCTGTAAGTGATTTATTTCTACCTCATCTCGTTCATTGCCTGGACTATATATATTGTCCTAACTATATTGTTCTGTACGCTATTATGCAGAATGAAGATTGGGGAATGCCAAAAAAGGAACATCCATGATGTTGGGTTCATTGACCCACATATCGTTAATGGATATGTGTTAGAAAGACACCCCCGCAATGTGGAGAAGGACCCGTGGGATTTTCTTACAAAGCAGCAACTCAAAAGTCAAATTCTATTTCATTACCATTTTGGGTGAGTGTTTCTGTCTTGAGCATATTCTATTTTGTTTACTCCATGCATGGTATGTCTAATCGATGAGTTATTCATGTTTGTGCATGTATCGTGTCCGCAAGTTCCACTAGATTCTGCTATTAATTGAATTTCACACCTCCAGAGTTCTCATCATGGACTCTCTGAATATGGATTCAAAGCTTTGGGTCAACATGAGAAATATGCTGTAAAAGTAATTATTTTCAATCATTTGCGCTCTATATCGATCGGCCTCTTTCGTTCATTTCCTAATATCAAGTAACTAATAACTCCCTTGTTCATTTAATTTTCTTTGCCCTGTAGGGTTTGGAGACGGTTCTCAGATCAAATGGTCGGTGCATTCAAAAAAAGATCTAGAATTTAGAAGGTTAGTTAATGTGGATATTCAGCCACCGGGGACCAATCTATGTGGATACTATGTTTGTGAGTTCATCCGGAGATGCACCTCTGAGTGGAAGCCGTCGGATAGCAATGTGCGGAGGAATAACTTGCGGAAGACGTTTAGTCCAGAAGCTCGCTTCCAACCAATTCAAGAGGAACTAGCAGGATTTTTGGTGAGGTAAGTCCTCCATCCTAAAGGAGAACACTATTACGAGGACGAAGAAATTCCGATCCCAGAAATTGTGTATGGAAACTTGTTCGAAGTTGTATATGGTCATCCGAGATTGAATATATATATTGTATATTCCTATTGAATTCTTCTTGTTTCTAATTTCAAACTTGTTTGAAATTGTACATTCATATGCATGTATATAGTAGCGTAGAATATGTGTACTGAAACTTCTTCAAAATTAAAATTAAACACAAAATAAAATATAAAAGAAATAAAACAATACAAATTAAAAAGAAACCAGATTTAGGAGGGGGCTAAAACAGTAAACCTGCGGAGGCCTTTAGTCGCGGTTGGCCAGGCGAACCGCGATTAAAGGTCCTCCGCCCAGACGGACGCCTGGCTCCCACGTGGACGGGCCTTTAGTCCCGGTTCATAAGCAACCGCGACTAAAGGGGTGCCTTTAGTCGCACTTAATTAGTCCCGGTTGCGCAACCGGGACTAAAGCCTCTTTTTCTATCAGTGAAAGGTTCCTCATGGACAAAAGAAAAAAATGATGTATCTAATGTTCGTCAGAGCAATACAGGTGCAGAATAAACAAATAAAATTATAATATGCAGGGTCTAAATAGAATGACGTGGAACAACGATGGTTTTCACGATCCTAACAAGAATTTGTTTGTTCATGAGATATTTAGGGAGCAGAAATTAGATTTCATTGTCTTATTGGAGAAACATAATATCTAACTTTGTTTGCCCTTTTTTGAAGCACCTAGCAACGGGGTTGGATTTTTCATGGTTTTATTTGCCACCTCATAGATGTTCTAGGGGCATTTTAGTTGGGTTTAATTCAGCCATCCTACAATAAAAGGGTTGAGATGGGAAACTTTTGGGTCAAAATTTATCTGCGATGTCAAAATGATGGCTTTGAGTGGGTTTTGGTTCCTGTATATGGTGCTGCCCAAGATTCACACAAACCAGAATTTCTATATGAGTTGTGTCGCATGTATGATGAGGAACCACTTCCTATGTTAGTAGGAGGTTACTTCAATATTATTCGTCAAAGAGAAGAAAAATAATAACAACAATTTTAACGCATGCCCACCGTTTGGTTTTAATGCGATCATAGAAAACCTTGACCTACGAATAATAGCTCTCTCAGGTAGTGATGCATGTAAAATGCATACATGAACTTTGTCCTTTACCATATTGAATTACCACATATTTGCAACATATATGATGATAGATTGATAATACCATGTTTTACATTGATTTATGGGGATTTACAAATGATCCCCTTTATTTGGTTTATAACTTAGCAGAACATGAATTCTCTGTTTCGCGTATTTTTCACTTTCAGATACCTATATGGAGTCAAATTGACAAGTGATTTTTGGAGAGTCACTTTTTCATCAGGAGAAGCAACCAAGAATCTGGAAGCACACCAGGATAGGCCTGAGGCCCAAAGGAAGTTAGGTGGCGCGCCCAAACATGTAGGGCGCGCCACCCACCTTCTTCCGGCCGTCGATCGTCCAATCCAATTGATTCTTTCACCCATCGATGTATTTTGACCAAAAATCACTATATATGGCCCCGGAGAGTTCTCTGGAGGAGAGCGCCCCAGAAGACAGAAACACGAAAACAAAGGTTGCAGCAGCGAAGATTGGAGCGGGAAACTCCGTCAGGATCACCGCCGGGGGGATCTCCACCTTCTCCAGCATATTCATCATCATCACCATGATCAACGTGGAGTAGTACACCTCTGTACTACGGGTTTGTGGCAGTAGGTTGATCTATTTCTCTCATGTTCTCCATAGTTCTTAGTGCCATATGAGCTGGCCTACATGATTATGGCTATATTTGTAATACATATGTGGTGGATCATTATTCTATGATATTGTGCTATGAGATCTGATCATATTATGTGAAAGATATATTGATAGATGCATATTATGTACCTCGTTCTTAAGTATTTCTTCTGATCCAACATCTATGCAATAGTGTGTGGGGGGTGATGTGTGTATTAGATGGAGTACGTAGCATGGTTTTAGTGATTGGATAGTGACAACAAATTCATGATCTATTAAGGTTTTGCCTTTTTTTTGCTACCTCACCAGGGATAAAGTGAATGCATGTGCTATATTCGTCACGTGACAAAAGTGATGATCTTGTTTGCTCAAGGTAGCATATTTGATATTCAACCATCATGTCAAAGTACTTGTGGCTATGCTCTGTTAATTCTTAATCCAATATTGCATGGAGTTTTCCCTTTCTTGTGCAGTATAAGAGTGGGGAGGAGTGTCATCTAAATAAAACTAAAATAAAAAGGCACTCCTTCATGGTATGAGATTGTTGGCAGGCACCCGAGGATTCGGTTAGCCATGGTTTGTGAAAGCAAAGGTTGGAAGGAGTGTCAACTAAAAATAAAATTTTATGGGAGCCGCTCTTCGAGAGTTTGTTTGGCAAGGGGGTTAGAGTACCCGCTACCATTCGTTGACAACAACAAACACCTCTCAAAATGTTACTTTTATTCTCTTTATATGATTTCAAAACTGAAAAAGCTCTAGCACATGATTTAATCCCTGCTTCCCTCTGCGAAGGGCATGTCTTTTACTTTATGTTGAGTCAGTAAACCTATTTCCCTCAATCTCAAGCAAGCATTTGAGTTGTTGTAATCAAACCATCTATATTGTGATTTACTTCATGATGTCCTTTACTCTTCCTTGTTTAGTACAAGTTTTATCTGAATGAATATAGCTTTGAAAGTTATCAATGATTATGAGGAGACCATTATGATTGAGTATGCAAGTTGTGCCATATAAGTTTTAACATAATATGTTAATTATTCTCTGACCAAGAACGAAGTTTGCCATCACCAATTATGATTTCTTATGCACTTTTATTTGTGATTACCCTCTACTTGTTTCAAGTTGAATTATATGAGGAAGTTGTTCACTAGAATGTCTTGTGTGAATTGATATGATGCTTCTTGTCCGTATTTTATTTATCGACTCTTCACTCCATAAACATGTGGTCCTGTTTACCGAGTTCAGTTTCGCTTGGGGACAAGCGAAGTCTAAGCTTGGGGGGAGTTGATACGTCCATTTTGCATCACTATTTTATATCATAATTTGCTGTTATTCATTGATATATTTCATATTTGGAGATGATACTTATGTTATTTCATCTATTTTGTATGTTTCATGATTATTGGAGGATCGCGCACCGGAGTCAGGATTCTGCTGGAAAAAGCGTCGTCAGAAGGCAATATTTCGGAAGATCGACAATTGACAGAAATTATACGGAAAATCCTATTTTTCCAGAAGACGAAGGGAGCCAGAAGGGGGAGCCGAGGAGGGCCGCCATGGGCCCACCACATAGGCCGGTGCGGGCCAAGGCCTGGCCGCGCCGCCCTGTGAGGAGGGGGCCCACAGCCCCCTCTGGCCTCCTCTCCTTCGTGTACATCTTCGTCCCGAAAACCTAAGCTCCAGAGAATAGTCGCGAGGAGTCACAGCCGCCTCTGCGGGGCGGAAAACACCAGAGAGGAAAGAGCTCTCCAGCAGGCTGAAATCTGCCGGGGAAATTCCCTCCCGGAGGGGGAAATCGACGCCATCGTCACCGACATCGAGCTAGACATCATCTCCATCATCATCATCATCATCATCATCATCTCCATCATCATCACCGCCGTCTCCACCGCTGCACATCGACACCGCTGTAACAATTTGGGTTGGATCTTGATTGTTTGATAGGGGAAACTCTCCTGGTAATTTCTACTTGTTATTGATGCTATTGAGTGAAACCATTGAACCAAGGTTTATGTTCAGATTGTTATTCATCATCATATCACCTCTGATCGTGTTCCATATGATGTCTCGTGATTAGTTCGTTTAGTTCTTAAGGACATGGGTGAAGTCTAAATGTTAGTAGTGAATTATGGTTGAGTAATATTCAATGTTATGATATTTAAGTTGTGGTGTTATTCTTCTAGTGGTGTCATGTGAACATCGACTACATGATACTTCACCTTTATGGGCCTAGGGGAATACATCTTATACTCGTTTGCCAATTGCGGGGTTGCCGGAGTGACAGAAACCTAAACCCCCGTTGGTATATCGATGCAGGAGGGATAGCAGGATCTCAGAGTTTAAGGCTGTGGTTAGATTTATCTTAATTACTTTGTTGTAGTTGCGAATGCTTGCAAGGGGTATAATCACAAGTATGTATTAGTACTAGGAAGGGCGGTGCATTAGCATAGGTTCACCCACACAACACTTATCAAAACAATGAAGATTAATCGGCTGTATGAAGCGAAAGCACTAGACTAAATTCCCGTGTGTCCTCAAGAACGTTTGGTCGTTATAAGTAAACAAATCGGCTTGTCCTTTGTGCTAAAAAGGATTGGGCCACTCGCTGCAATTGTTACTCTCGCATTTTACTTACTCGTATTTTATTCATCTGCTACATCAAAACCCCCTGAATACTTGTCTGTGAGCATTTACAGTGATTCCTTCATCAAAACTGCTTGTCAACACCTTCTGATCCTCGTTGGGTTCGACACTCTTACTTATTGAAAATACTACGATACACCCCCTATACTTGTGGGTCATCATTAATCACCTACACCGGATGGATGCTTCGATGACATCAAACACTACTTCGTAAATGGGTAGTTATAAAGGTGGCATTAAGTGTTCAGAAAGTATAGGTTGAAGCACGTGGATGAATAGTGGGATTTGTCCATCCAAATGACGGATAGATATACTCTGGGCCCTCTCGGTGGAATGTCATCCAATTAGCTTGCAAGCATGTTACTGGCTGACAAGGGATTTCATATCACAGTACGAGTAAAGAGTACTTATCGGTAACGAGGATGAACTAGGTATAGAGATACTGACGATCAAACTTCGGATGAGTAAAATATCACGCGACAAAGGGAATCAGTATCATATGTTAATGATTCTTTCGATCATGAAGTCATCGTTGAATATGTAGGAGCCATTATGGATCTCCAGGTCCCGCTATTGGTTATTGATCAGATAAGTGTCTCGATCATGTCTGCATAGTTCGTGAACCGTAGGGTGACACACTTAAGGTTCGATGTTGTTTTAAGTAGATTTGGAATATGGTTTGGAGTTCGAATATTGTTCGGAGTCTCGGATGGGATCCAGGACATCACGAGGAATTACGGAATGGTCTGGAGAATAATATTCATAGATGGGAAGTCACATTCCAAGTTTGAGAATGGTCCGGTGAATTTGTGGAAGGTTCTAGAATCATCTGGAATATTTCACTCCACCAGCCCTAGCCAACCCACCAAGTGGGAAGGTGGAGTCCATGGTGGACTCCAGCTCCATGGCCGGCCACACCACAAGGAAAGGGAGGAATCCCACCTTGACTAGATTTCCCAATTTGGTAAGTTTTGCAATTGGACTCCAATGTGGATTTTGATTGAACCCTAGGGATTTCCACCTATTTAAAGGGGAAAGGAGGGGAGGGGCCGACACCACTTGAGCCGCACCACCCAAGGGCACCCTGGCTGGTGCCCAAGCTCCCTTTCTCTAAACCCTAGCGACTCCCTCCTCCACCTATCTCCCGCACGATTTTGGCGAAGCCCTGCCGAAGTTCTCCATCACCATCGTGACCACGCTGTCGTGCTGCCGGGATTTCAAGGAGGATCTACTACTTTTGTTGCCCGCTGGAACGGGGAGAAAGACATCTTCATCAACACCGTACGTGTGACCGAGTGTGGAGGTGCTGCCCGATTGCGGCACTGTCAAGTTCTTTAACGCGATCTTGAGAGCGGCAAGTGATTGACTGCATCATCCACAAGATTTATCTCGTTAAGGATTAGCGATCTTCGAGGGTATGTTGATCTCATCTCATTGCTACCATCTACTAGATTAGATCTTGGCTTGTTATTTGTTCTTGCGGTAGGATTTTTTGTTTTCTATGCTACGAATACCTTCAGTCGTATCAGAGCCGTGTCTATGCATAAATTTGTTGCACGAGTAGAACACAATGGTTTTATGGGCGTTGATGCTTTTGTTGTCACTTGCTTATCGTGTACTTTGCATCTTGCGGCATGGTGAGATGGTGCGTCCCGGGCTAACCTTACATAACCGCATTCATGATACTTGCTTCACGCTCGACATGCAACTTGTATTGCATAAGTGGCTTTGCGGGTATATGTGTCTCTCACCATAGTTAAGATCCAATTTAGAATTTTTACTTGACAACAGTTGTATCAGTGTTGTGGTTCATGTTCTTAGGTAGATCGGATTTTACTCAAAAACCCCAATCCATGTAAAATATGCACACAAAATTAGAGACATCTAACTTATTTTTGCAGGGGGTGGTGATGTGATATAGCCATGATGTGATTGTGATTATATTTGATGTATGAGATGATCCTTATTGTATTGTGGCAACCGGCAGGAGCCTTATGGTTGTCTTTAATTTCTTATCAATTTATCATGTAGTAGTTTTATTTTAAAGTAGTTGTAATAGTTTCTACACGTGCTGGACAACTATGAAGACGGCGCCATTGACCTTGACGCCCCGCCGACGATGATGGAGATCATGCCCGTGCTTTGGAGATGAAGATCAAAGGCGCAAAGATAAAATAGTCATATCATATCACATTATGAATTGTTTTCTATGCTACCATCACCTAGATTAGATCTTGACTTGTTATTCGTTCTTGTAGTAGAATTTTTTTCTATAATACTAATCCCTTCATAGTTTACATACAAGCCAAATACATATTTTATAGTTAGTATAGTTCATTTTATATTACAGTTAATTAATATGCATCATTCTAATGTTGTATTTAGTATAATTAATTTACATATTACAATTAATTAAGATGATACTTTCTTATGGTTTAGTTAGTATAGTTAATTTACATGTCACACTTTAATAGTATAGTTATCATCGCTTATTTTGGTATAGTTGAGCCATCTGTAAAATTATTCTTATTAAAAATCTTATCATAATAGGAGCCTACTTCTGTGACACTGTACAAGTTTTTTTGGAGAAGAAGCAAGGTAGATCTTGAGCCGTTGTTGGCATAAAACAACATGTTGGTGCTCCTAGAGATGAATGGTAGATGCACCGTGAAGATCTACCAAGAAGAACGCTCAAAAAGGATTAGTCTAAGATATTGTTGGTTGTGAAATATAATTTGAATTGTAATTTTGATCCCTTTCTTTCGTTACAATGTCTATTCATGTGTGCATTGTGCTTCATCAGCAGCTTGGGTTGCTGATAGGATGTGCAACTGGGGCTGCACTTCTATCAGGTTTCTGGAATAAAATGTATTGCTATCATGAGGTGGGGGCTCACTGTTGTATACCGGACGTGGTGTCGGAAACTTTGGGCCTCTCTAATAGTCGTTAAAGGAATCGTCGGTAGCGTACATGAAGATCCCAGATCTGGTCAAAGCACTGACAGTCTCCTAATAAGAGTGTGTCAAAGATTTCATCTTCGGCATGCCCCCATGACATCCTTCACTATAACATGTGCAAATAAAACTCGTCATCGTATGTTACCTCTGACAGGTTTGGCATCCGTTAGTGACATAACATCAGTTTTGACAAGGTTGTTGTGATGGGCGACTAGCCTGTCACCGCATGGTTTAAATGCCCGTCAGCGACAATGGAAGGTCTACTGGTGAAGGCCGAGGAGGAGGATCACTACCATGCCACAGCGCAGATCTTCGACCCGAGGTGGAGCATATCATCGGGTCAGAGGCTGGTGTGCTGGACCACAACATCGGTTGTTCTCCTCCGGCATGGCAAGCAGAATGAGCCGGAGGCATTCTCCTCTAGTGTGTGTCAGTACCACTAGTAGAAGGTTGGCCCCTTCGTTGCACAACCGCACCACAAGAAAGAGGCCGAGGATACAATAGTGGATACACTTGGGAGTACTTAGCAGAGTAGTGAGACGTCTTATATCTAATATGCTACATATTGTATTAGGATGTTTTATGTTTAATATGCTACCTTAATATTGCTAGGCTGTTAAGTTTAGAATCGTGCTAGTATTCAGATTTTCTTATTACTCTTTGTCTCGTTTGTTAATGCAACAAATGGACCTCGTGTGTGCAAAGTGTGGTGATAAGAGCCTGCATGAGTGCCACTAGGTACTTAACTACCTGGAGTTTACTTGCCTAAGTGGCAGATCCATGTGCTTTTACCAAGAGCTTCTGGTTTTGTTTCTACGTAAGACAGTAGATGTTCTGATTCAACATGTGTCTGATTTTCTCATAGCTACATTCAACCTAGAATGTCTCGGCTATGGGGAGAATTTTAATATTTAGAAGGCATAGTCTCGGCTCCAAGTAGGGCTCACCCCATCACTAAGAGGCACTTGACTATTGTCCCAAGTCAGACCCACGGTCAACATCTCTTCTTTTACACGGTGGAATCCACTAGTGGAGAAGAGGCCTTTGGTCCCAAGCTTTAGTCCCAGTGCTGAACCAAACCGGGACCAATGGGGGGCATTGGTCCCGGTTCGATTTTGCCCAGGGCGACCCCACAAGCTGGCGCATGTCCTGTAGTGGCCTTTGGACCCGGTTTGTATTACAAACCGGGACTAAAGGGTCCACGGCAGGGCGCGGCAGGCCGTATCAGGCGTGGCAAACCTTTAGTCCCGGTTTGTAATACACAAACCGGTTCCAAAGGCCCCCCTCTGGCTATATAACCTTGCCCCTGCCCAAGTGTGAGCCACACTTGGCCATTTTTTCACTTTCTTCACAAGAGGGGTGTATTGCTCTCCTCTCTTCTTCACATGCACAAGAGGTGTTCGATGAAATGCTTAAGAGGATTTGCCACTTGAGTTTACACAAATCAAGCCACACTTAACTTGCTTTTTTCTTCTTCATCGAGGTTAACAACTTTATCCATTTCATCTGCAATTGATAAAATGCATGTGTATATATACATCGTGATGTTCTGTAATGGTTTTGATCAGCTTAATTATATCATGCAGATGAATCGGCAATGGATGTACATTGACCGACGGTTTGACAAGTTCACTTCGGGCCTGGATAATTTTATGGCCGTGGCGGAGGCAAACAAACATGGTGGCTTCATGTATTGTCCATGTGTGGACTGCAAGAATACCGTAAATTACACTCACTCGAGTCTCATTCACAGCCACCTTCTGCGATCCGGTTTCATGCCCAGTTACTATTGTTGGACCAAGCACGGAGAAAGAGGGGTTATGATGGAAGACAATGAAGAAGAGGAAGAGGATGATGACGGTTATCCCAATTTCCCTGAATACGATGATACTGCAGAAGGCAATGAAGACAATGAAGTAGAAGATCAAGAGGCACCAGATGAGCCTGCTGATGATGATCTTGGCCGGGCCATTGCTGATGCAAGGAGAGAATGTGAAACTGAAAAGGAAAGGCTGGCCTTCGACAAGATGATAGAAGATCACAACAAATTGTTATACCCAACTTGCGAAGATGGCCATAAAAAGCTAGGTAGCACACTGGAATTGTTGCAATGGAAGGCAGAGAACGGTGTCACTGACTCAGGATTTGGAAAGTTGCTGACAATAATTAAGAGGAAGCTTCCAAGGGGTAACGAATTGCCCGCCAGTACGTACGAAGCGAAGAAGATTGTCTGCCCTCTAGGATTAGATGTGCAAAAGATACATGCATGCATTAATGACTGCATCCTCTACCGCGGTGAGTGCGAGAATTTGGATGCATGTCCGGTGTGCACTGCATTGCGGTATAGGATTAGACGAGATGACCCTGGTGATGTTGAGGGCGAGCACCCCAGGAAGAGGGTTCCTGCCAAGGTTATGTGGTATGCTCCTATAATACCACGGCTGAAACGCTTGTTCAGAAATAAAGAGCATGCTAGGTTGTTGCGATGGCACAAAGAAGACCGTAAGAAAGACGTGATATTGAGGCACCCTGCTGATGGCTCCCAATGGAGAAAAATCGATAGAGAGTTCCCAAACTTTGCACAGGATGCAAGGAACTTACGGTTTGGTCTAAGTACAGATGGCATGAATCCTTTTGGAGAGCAGAGCTGCAGCCATAGCACCTGGCCTGTGACTCTTTGTATATATAATCTTCCTCCTTGGTTGTGCATGAAGCGGAAGTTCATTATGATGCCAGTGCTCATACAAGGCCCGAAGCAACCCGGGAACGACATTGATGTGTACTTGAAGCCATTAGTTGAAGAACTTCTACAGCTGTGGTCCCTAGCAGGTGTACATGTGTGGGACGAGTACAAGAAGGAGGAAATTGACCTAAGAGCGCTGCTTTTCGTAACCATCAATGGCTGGCCTGCTCTTGGTAACATTTCAGGACAGTCAAACAAGGGATACAATGCATGCACGCACTGTTTACATGAGCTCGAAGGTGATTATTTGGAAAAATGTAAGAAGGTCGTGTACCTGGGGCATCGTCGATTTCTTAGGCTTACCCATCCCGTAAGAAAGAAAGGCAAGCATTACAACGGTGAGGCTGATCACCGGAGGAAGCCTCCCCATCGTGATGGTGTTGATATGTTTGGTATGGTCAAGGATCTAGATGTAATATTTGGAAAGGGTCCTGGCGGACGGTCTGTTCCGAATGACGATGCCGGACACGCGCCCATGTGGAAGAAGAAATCTATATTTTGGGATCTACCCTATTGGGAAGTCTTAGAGGTCCGCTCTTCAATTGATGTGATGCACGTGACGAAGAATCTTTGCGTGAACCTGCTAGGCTTTCTGGGCGTGTACGGGAAGACAAAAGATACACCAGAAGCACAGGAGGACCAGCAACGTAGGAAAGACCCCAAAAAACTGCATGAGAGAGTTAAAGGACGTCATTACTCCAGCTACGCTCTTACAAAAGCAGAGAAGGAAATATTTTTTGAATGTCTGAGCAGTATCAAGGTCCCGTCTGGCTTCTCCTCCAATATAAAGGGAATAATAAATATGGAGAAGAAAACATTCCAGAACCTGAAGTCTCATGACTGTCACGTGATAATGACACAGTTGCTTCCGATTGCATTGAGGGGGCTTCTACCGGAAAATGTTCGACTGCCCATTGTGAAGCTATGTGCATTCCTCAATGCAATTTCTCAGAAGGTAATAAATCCAGAAATTCTACCGAGGTTGCAGTATGATGTGGTCCGATGTCTCGTTAGTTTTGAGCTGGTGTTCCCACCATCCTTCTTCAATATTATGACACATCTCCTCGTTCACCTGGTCGATGAGATTTCCATTCTCGGTCCTGTGTTTCTACACAATATGTTCCCCTTCGAGAGGTTCATGGGAGTCTTAAAGAAATATGTTCATAACCGTGCTAGGCCAGAAGGAAGCATCTCCAAGGGCTATGGAACATAGGAGGTCATTGAATTCTGTGTTGACTTTATTCCTGACCTTAAGCCGATTGGTGTTCCTGAATCGCGGCATGAAGGGAGACTAAGTGGAAAAGGCACGCTAGGAAGGAAATCAATGATATGTAGGGACGGGATTTCTTTGACTCAAGCACACTACACAGTTCTACAAAGTTCCACCTTGGTGGCTCCGTATATCGGTGACCACAAGAACTTTCTACGCTCCCAGAACCCGGGGCATTCAAACGATCGGATTAGACGTGAACACATGTCGACTTTCGGCGGTTGGTTGCAAAAACATCTCCTGAATAACAAAGATATTGAAGATCAGTTGTACTTGCTGGCCCAGACACCATCTTCGACTGTAGTGACTTTCCAAGGGTACGAGATAAATGGGAATACATTTTACACGATCGCCCAAGATAAAAAGAGCACCAACCAAAACAGTGGTGTCCGATTTGATGCAATAATGAATGAAGGCCCAAATGACACATATTATGGTTACATAGAGGATATATGGGAACTTGACTATGGACCTTCTTTTAAGGTCCCTTTGTTTAGGTGCAAATGGGTCAACAAAACAGGAGGCGGGGTTCAGGTAGACAAGTTGTATGGAATGACAACAGTCGATCTCAACAATTTTGGGTATAGAGACGAACCATTCGTCCTAGCCAAGGATGTGGCCCAGGTTTTCTATGTGAAGGATATGTCTACCAAACCAAGAAAAAGGAAACATAAGGAAACAAATACATCAAACGATGAGCCAAAGCGCCACATAGTTCTTTCTGGAAAAAGAAACATCGTGGGAGTGGAGGACAAGACAGACATGTCAGAAGATTATAATCAGTTTGATGAAATTCTACCCTTCAGAGTGAACATTGATCCAAGCATCAAGTTAAATGATGAAGATGCTCCATGGTTACGGCCGAAGAAGATTAAATGATGAAGATGCTGCATCATCAAGTTAATTGAAGAATGTTGATACGTCTCCAACGTATCGATAATTTCTTATGTTCCATGCCACATTATTGATGTTATCTACATGTTTTATGCACACTTTATGTCATATTCGTGCATTTTCTGGAACTAACCTATTAACAAGATGCCGAAGTGCCGATTCTTGTTTCTGCTGTTTTTGGTTTCAGAAATCCTAGTAACGAAATATTCTCGGAATTGGATGAAATCAACACCCAGGGTCCTATTTTTCCACGAAGCTTCCAGAAGACCGAAGAGGAGACGAAGTGGGGCCACGAGGTGGCCACACCCTAGGGCGGCGCGGCCCCCCTTGGCCGCGCGGCCCTGTGGTGTGGGCCCCTCATGCCGCCTCCTGACCTGCCCTTCCGCCTACTTAAAGCCTCCGTCGCGAAACCCCCAGTACCGAGAGCCACGATACGGAAAACCTTCCAGAGACGCCGCCGCCGCCAATCCCATCTCGGGGGATTCAGGAGATCGCCTCCGGCACCCTGCCGGAGAGGGGAATCATCTCCCGGAGGACTCTACACCGCCATGGTCGCCTCCAGAGTGATGTGTGAGTAGTCTACCCCTGGACTATGGGTCCATAGCAGTAGCTAGATGGTTGTCTTCTCCCCATTGTGCTTAATTGTCGGGTCTTGTGAGCTGCCTAACATGATCAAGATCATCTATCTGTAATTCTATATGTTGCGTTTGTTGGGATCCGATGAATAGAGAATACTTGTTATGTTGATTATCAAAGTCATGTCTATGTGTTGTTTATGATCTTGCATGCTCTCCGTTACTAGTAGATGCTCTGGCCAAGTAGATGCTTGTAACTCCAAGAGGGAGTATTTATGCTCGATAGTGGGTTCATGTCTCCGTGAATCTGGGGGAGTGACAGAAACCTCTAAGATTATGGATGTGCTGTTGCCACTAGGGATAAAACATTGGTGCTATGTTCAAGGATGTAGTCACTGATTACATTACGCGCAATACTTAATGCAATTGTCTGTTGTTAGCAACTTAATACTGGAGGGGGTTCGGATGATAACCTGAAGGTGGACTTTTTAGGCATAGATGCATGCTGGATAGCGGTCTATGTACTTTGTCATAATGCCCAACTAAATCTCACTATACTCATCATAATATGTATGTGCATGGTCATGCCCTCTTTATTTGTCAATTGCTCAACTGTAATTTGTTCACCCAACATGCTGTTTATCTTATGGGAGAGACACCTCTAGTGAACTGTGGACCCCGGTCCAATTCTCTATACTGAAATACAATCTACTGCAATACTTGTTCTACTGTTTTCTGCAAACAATCATCTTCCACGCAATACGGTTAATCCTTTGTTACAGCAAGCCGGTGAGATTGACAACCTCACTGTTTCGTTGGGGCAAAGTACTTTGGTTGTGTTGTGCAGGTTCCACGTTGGCGCCGGAATCCCTGGTGTTGCGCCGCACTACATCCCGCCGCCATCAACCTTCAACGTGCTTCTTGACTCCTACTGGTTCGATTAAACCTTGGTTTCTTACTGAGGGAAACTTGCCGCTGTGCGCATCACACCTTCCTCTTGGGGTTCCCAACGGACGTGTCAACCACACGCATCAAGCAAATTTCTGGCGCCGTTGCCGGGGAGATCAAGACATGCTGCAAGGGGAGTCTCCACTTCCCAATCTCTTTACTTTGTTTTTGTCTTGCTTAGTTTTATTTACTACTTTGTTTGCTGCACTAAATCAAAATACAAAAAAATTAGTTGCTAGTTTTACTTTATTTGCTATCTTGTTTGCTATATCAAAAACACAAAAAATTAGTTACTCGCATTTACTTTATTTGATTCATCATGTTTCCTTTTAATTTTACCACAAAAGACATACCGGTAGGACGTGGGTCTATAGTTGGGAGAAATAATATAGAAGAATTTTTCAATCATGTTAGTACCATTGAAGATTTTGAAGATAGACACTTGGTAGACCTTGCTCCCACTTATGAAATTGCTGCTGCACATTTAGTTCGCCTGTTGGAAACTAAATTTGTTAATCTCAATCCTATAATCCAACACATGTTTCTCACACTTGGTGATATGGAAGAAGGGGAAAAGAAAGATTTTGTTTTAGAAACCCTTCTTAGAGAATTTGGTGGTCTAGCAAGGGAGGCTAGAAAGGTCTTTGCTAAATTTAATATGCTTGGTTCTCATACTAATTTTGTTAGTCTCCTTGAAAAGATGGATATGGATAGAATAAGATACACTAATAATATTGATGATGGAGGGGAGATCAAAGCACCAATACCATGTAAACTCCTAGCTATGAATGATGCACTAGAAAATAACTATGCTTGGCTTGTTCCCGAAAATTTGTTTGATGAGAGTAGCAAGCCCAAGACTAATGAAAAGGGAGACGCTAAAACTTATTTATCCAATATACTATGCTTGGTTGAGAAAACTCCACACCCCGCTGAAGATGCACCACCCTTCGATAATACTTGATACACACTTTCTGCGCCTAGCTGAAAGGCGTTAAAGAAAAGCGCTTATGGGAGACAACCCATGTGTTTTTACTACAGTACTTTGTTTTTATTTTGTGTCTTGGAAGTTGTTTACTACTGTAGCAACCTCTCCTTATCTTAGTTTAGTGTTTTGTTGTGCCAAGTAAAGTCGTTGATAGAAAAGTTCATACTAGATTTGGATTACTGCGCAGAAACAGATTTCTTCGCTGTCACGAATCTGGGCTGTTTTCTCTGTAGGTAACTCAGAAAATTATACCAATTTACGTGAGTGATCCTCAGATATGTACGCAACTTTCATTCAATTTGAGCATTTTCATTTGAGCAAGTCTGGTGCCTCGATAAAATTCGTCAATACGAACTGTTCTGTTTTGACAGATTCTGCCTTTTATTTCGCATTGCCTCTTTTGCTATGTTGGATGAATTTCTTTGATCCATGAATGTCCAGTAGCTTTATGCAATGTCCAGAAGTGTTAAGAATGATTATGTCACCTCTGAACATGTTAATTTTTATTGTCCACTAACCCTCTAATGAGTTGTTCTAAGTTTGGTGTGGAGGAAGTTTTCAAGGATCAAGAGAGGAGTATGATGCAACATGATCAAGGAGAGTGAAAGCTCTAAGCTTGGGGATGCCCCGGTGGTTCACCCCTGCATATTCTAAGAAGACTCAAGCGTCTAAGCTTGGGGATGCCCAAGGCATCCCCTTCTTCATCGACAACATTATCAGGTTCCTCCCCTGAAACTATATTTTTATTCCATCACATCTTATGTGCTTTTCTTGGAGCGTCGGTTTGTTTTTGTTTTTTGTTTTGTTTGAATAAAATGGATCCTAGCATTCACTTTATGGGAGAGAGACACGCTCCGCTGTAGCATATGGACAAGTATGTCCTTAGTTTCTACTCATAGTATTCATGGCGAAGTTTCTTCTTCGTTAAATTGTTATATGGTTGGAATTGGAAAATGATACATGTAGTAATGGCTATAATGTCTTGGGTAATGTGATACTTGGCAATTGTTGTGCTCATGTTTAAGCTCTTGCATCATATACTTTGCACCCATTAATGAAGAGATACATAGAGCATGCTAAAATTTGGTTTGCATATTTGGTTTCTCTAAGGTCTAGATAATTTCTAGTATTGAGTTTGAACAACAAGGAAGACGGTGTAGAGTCTTATAATGTTTACAATATGTCTTTTATGTGAGTTTTGCTGCACCGGTTCATCCTTGTGTTTGTTTCAAATAGCCTTGCTAGCCTAAACCTTGTATCGAGAGGGAATACCTCTCATGCATCCAAAATACTTGAGCCAACCACTATGCCATTTGTGTCCACCATACCTACCTACTACATGGTATTTCTCCGCCATTCCAAAGTAAATTGCTTGAGTGCTACCTTTAAAATTTCATCATTCACCTTTGCAATATATAGCTCATGGGACAAATAGCTTAAAAACTATTGTGGTATTGAATATGTACTTATGCACTTTATCTCTTATAAAGTTGCTTGTTGTGCGATAACCATGTTCACTGGGGACGCCATCAACTACTCTTTGTTGAATTTCATGTGAGTTGCTATGCATGTTCGTCTTGTCTGAAGTAAGAGAGATCTACCACCTTATGGTTAAGCATGCATATTGTTAGAGAAGAACATTGGGCCGCTAACTAAAGCCATGATCCATGGTGGAAGTTTCAGTTTTGGACAATATCCTCAATCTCATATGAGAAAATTATTAATTGTTGTTACATGCTTATGCATAAAAGAGGAGTCCATTATCTGTTGTCTATGTTGTCCCGGTATGGATGTCTAAGTTGAGAATAATCAATAGCGAGAAATCCAATGCGAGCTTTCTCCTTAGACCTTTGTACAGGCGGCATAGAGGTACCCCTTTGTGACACTTGGTTAAAACATGTGCATTGTGATGATCCGGTAGTCCAAGCTAATTAGGACAAGGTGCGGGCACTATTAGTATACTATGCATGAGGCTTGCAACTTATAAGATATAATTTACATGATACATATGCTTTATTACTACCGTTGACAAAATTGTTTCATGTTTTCAAAATCAAAGCTCTAGCACAAATATAGCAATCGATGCTTTTCCTCTATGGAGGACCATTCTTTTACTTTCATTGTTGAGTCAGTTTACCTATTTCTCTCCACCTCAAGAAGCAAACACTTGTGTGAACTGTGCATTGATTCCTACATACTTGCATATTGCACTTATTATATTACTCTATGTTGACAATATCCATGAGATATACATGTTATAAGTTGAAAGCAACCGCTGAAACTTAATCTTCCTTTGTGTTGCTTCAATGCTTTTACTTTGAATTATTGCTTTATGAGTTAACTCTTATGCAAGACTTATTGATGCTTGTCTTGAAGTACTATTCATGAAAAGTCTTTGCTATATGATTCACTTGTTTACTCATGTCATATACATTGTTTTGATCGCTGCATTCACTACATATGCTTTACAAATAGTATGATCAAGGTTATGATGGCATGTCACTCCAGATATTATCTTTGTTATCGTTTTACCTGCTCGGGATGAGCAGAACTAAGCTTGGGGATGCTGATACGTCTCCAACGTATCGATAATTTCTTATGTTCCATGCCACATTATTGATGTTATCTACATGTTTTATGCACACTTTATGTCATATTCGTGCATTTTCTGGAACTAACCTATTAACAAGATGCCGAAGTGCCGATTCTTGTTTCTGCTGTTTTTGGTTTCAGAAATCCTAGTAACGAAATATTCTCGGAATTGGACGAAATCAACGCCCAGGGTCCTATTTTGCCACGAAGCTTCCAGAAGACCGAAGAGGAGACGAAGTGGGGCCACGAGGTGGCCACACCCTAGGGCGGCGCGGCCCCCCCCTTGGCCGCGCGGCCCGGTGGTGTGGGCCCCTCGTGCCGCCTCCTGACCTGCCCTTCCGCCTACTTAAAGACTCGGTCGCGAAACCCCCGATCGAGAGCCACGATACGGAAAACCTTCCCGAGACGCCGCCGCCGCCAATCCCATCTCGGGATTCAGAGATCGCCTCCGGCACCCTGCCGGAGAGGGGAATCATCTCCCGGAGGACTCTACGCCGCCATGGTCGCCTCCGGAGTGATGTGTGAGTAGTCTACCCCTGGACTATGGGTCCATAGCAGTAGCTAGATGGTTGTCTTCTCCCCATTGTGCTTAATTGTCGGGTCTTGTGAGCTGCCTAACATGATCAAGATCATCTATCTGTAATTCTATATGTTGCGTTTGTTGGGATCCGATGAATAGAGAATACTTGTTATGTTGATTATCAAAGTCATGTCTATGTGTTGTTTATGATCTTGCATGCTCTCCGTTACTAGTAGATGCTCTGGCCAAGTAGATGCTTGTAACTCCAAGAGGGAGTATTTATGCTCGATAGTGGGTTCATGTCTCCGTGAATCTGGGGGAGTGACAGAAACCTCTAAGATTATGGATGTGTTGTTGCCACTAGGGATAAAACATTGGTGCTATGTTCAAGGATGTAGTCACTGATTACATTACGCGCAATACTTAATGCAATTGTCTGTTGTTAGCAACTTAATACTGGAGGGGGTTCGGATGATAACCTGAAGGTGGACCTTTTAGGCATAGATGCATGCTGGATAGCGGTCTATGTACTTTGTCGTAATGCCCAACTAAATCTCACTATACTCATCATAATATGTATGTGCATGGTCATACCCTCTTTATTTGTCAATTGCTCAACTGTAATTTGTTCACCCAACATGCTGTTTATCTTATGGGAGAGACACCTCTAGTGAACTGTGGACCCCGGTCCAATTCTCTATACTGAAATACAATCTACTGCAATACTTGTTCTACTGTTTTCTGCAAACAATCATCTTCCACGCAATACGGTTAATCCTTTGTTACAGCAAGCCGGTGAGATTGACAACCTCATTGTTTCGTTGGGGCAAAGTACTTTGGTTGTGTTGTGCAGGTTCCACGTTGGCGCCGGAATCCCTGGTGTTGCGATGCACTACATCCCGCCGCCATCAACCTTCAACGTGCTTCTTGACTCCTACTGGTTCGATTAAACCTTGGTTTCTTACTGAGGGAAACTTGCCGCTGTGCGCATCACACCTTCCTCTTGGGGTTCCCAACGGACGTGTCAACCACACGCATCAAATGTTCATGGCACAAATGAGTATCTCAACATGGCAATCAATTTCCCATTTATTTTTGTGTAATCATTTAACTGTATGTAAGATATTAAAAGTGGAGATGCGCCACGGGAGATTTCCCAACCCTTTCCCCAACACTGTTAGATGAGATGTAGTCGTTCAGGGGCTTGCAGGAAAAAATTCTAAGGCGCAGTTTCTGAAGATGTCGTAGGGCGTGTGCACCAACGACATCTTCGAGAAACTGCGCCACGGGAGATTTCCCAACCCTTTCCCCAACAATGTTAGAAGAGATGTAGTCGTTCAGGGGCTCGCAGGAAAAAATTCCAAGGCGCGGTTTCTGAAGATGCCGTAGGGCGTGTGCACCAACGACATCTTCGAGAAACTGCGCCACGGGAGATTTCCCAAGCCTTTCCCCAACACTGTTAGATGAGATGTAGTCGTTTAGGGGCTTGCAGGGAAAAATTCCGAGGAGCAGCTTCCGAAGATGCCGTAGGGCGTTGATAACCCAGAAGTATAGGGGATCGCAGCAGTCTTCGCGGGTAGTAAAACCCAATTTATTGATTCGTCACAAGGGGAGACAAAGAATACTTGAAAGCCTTAACAGCGGAGTTGTCAATTCAGCTGTACCTGGAAACAGACTTGCTCGCAAGAGTTTATCAGTAGTAACAGTTTTATAGCAGTAGCAGTAGTGAAATAACAGCAGCAGAGTAACACAGACAGCAGTAGTGTTTATAGTAAACAGCAGGATTAAAATACTGTAGGCACGGGGACGGATAACGGGCGTTGCATGATGAGAGAAACTCATGTAACAATCAAAGCAGGGCATTTGCAGATAATAATAAAACGGTGTCCAAGTACAAAGCAATCAATAGGCATGTGTTCCATATATAGTCGTACGTGCTCGCAATGAGAAACTTGCACAACATCTTTTGTCCTACCATCCGGTGGCAGCCGGGCCTCAAGGGAATCTACTGGATATTAAGGTACTCCTTTTAATAGAGTACCGGAGCAAAGCATTAACACTCCGTGAACACATGTGATCCTCACATCACGGCCATCCCCTCCGGTTGTCCCGATTTCTATCACTTCGGGGCCTTTGGTTCCGGACAGCGACATGTGTATACAACTTGCAGGTAAGATCATAAAACAATGAATATCATGATGAAACAATAACATGTTCAGATCTGAGATCATGGCACTCGGGCCCTAGTGACAAGCATTAAGCATAACAAGTTGCAACAATATCATCAAAGTACCAATTATGGATACTAGGCACTATGCCCTAACAATCTTATGCTATTACATGACCAATCTCATCCAATCCCTACCATCCCCTTCAGCCTACAGCGGGGGAATTACTCACACATGGATGGGGGAAGCATTGCTGGTCGATGGAGAGGCGTCGGTGGTGATGATGGCGATGATCTCCTCCACCCTGGCCCCGGCGGAGTGCCAGAACGGAGACTTCTGGCTCCCGAGACGGAGTTTCGCGATGTGGCGGCGTTCTGGAGGGTTTCTGGCGACTTCGACTTCTTGGTCGCGATTTTTAGATCGAACCCCTTAAGTAGTCCAGAGGAGGGCGTCGGAGGCCGGCCGAGGAGGCCACACGCTAGGGCCGCGCGCCCCCCTCCGGCCGAGGATTTTCCTGAAAGTTGAATTTCTGCACAAAAATGAGACACCAGAACAGTTCTACTGAAAACAGCGTTAGTCCGTGTTAGTTGCATCCAAAATACACAAATTAGAGGCAAAACAATAGTAAAAGTGTTCGGGAAAGTAGATACGTTTTGGACGTATCAACTCCCCCCAAGCTTAGCTTATTGCTTGTCCTCAAGCAATTCAGTTAACAACTGACGCGATAAAAGAACTTTCACGAACACATTTGTTCATATGATGTATATATTCTCATGATATGGCTAACACTTAGGCAGTTCATAATAAGATGCATGCAAATAAGATCATCTAATAGCTATGCCAATCATGGAAAGGTACCAACAATTAATAATAAGCATCATGAATCATGTCTATAAGCAGGATTGCAATGTTCATAAAAGAGTATGATTTTTTTGAAGGTAAAACAGTGGGCAAAAGCCCCCTGCAATTTTTATTGAATATAAAAAATCTTACAAACTTACAAAAGGAGAGAGTGAGAAACTCTCAAGGAAAAGAAAAGAGAAAAGGGAAAACTAAAACTAACTAATAGATTGAATCCAATCTTTGAAAGAATCTACATGTTTCTTTTTCATTCTATGTACTAGCAACCTCAGCTCTTGAAAAAAGATTGATTTCCAGTTATTGAACTCTGTAGTCTGGTCTTTGAAAATCTTGTTATTTCTGACTATCCAAATTCCCCATGCTGAGAGAATAATGACTTCCATTGCAAAAGGCAGTTTCATTTTAAGTCTCATATCTTCCAACGCTTCAAGAATAGATAATCCTCTGTTTCTCTATGGACAAATGAAATCCCAGCAATTCTTTGCAAAATGGCAGGCCCAGAATAAGTGTACTAGAGTTTCTTCATCATTGCAATTTTGGAATACACACTGATATGACTGCAACACAAAACATTTTCTTCTCAATAAATTCCTTGTATTAAGTCTATCATGGAGAAGCAACCAGAAGAAGAATTTATGTTTTGCTTGACATGAAGATTTCCATAGCATGGAGAATATCTTAGGAGCTGGAGAGAAGCCAATCATAGCTTGATATGCTTTCTTTGAAGAGAATTCTGCATTTCCCCAGATGTAAGACCAAGTATCTGAATTTCCTCCCTGTACCATTGTAAGAGCATTCTGACATACAACTTCTAGGTTCTGAAATTCTTCAAAGGCTTGTTGTGAGAGAGGCAAGTGAAAAAGGTCCTCCAGATATTCAGTATGAATCACTCTTTCAACAGACCAGCCAGTATGTTTAGCAAAAGATACAAGGTGAGGAAATTTTTGGTGCATGCAATTCTCATCCCACAGATCTGTCCAGAAACTAGCAGATTTACCATTTCCAATTTTACATCTAGCCATAGCTTTGTATAAATCCAACAATTTGATGTGCGCTTTCCACCATAATGAAGCTCCCATGTTGTTAGTGGGTAAATTGCCACCTGAGTAATAAGATTCTCTGACCAGATGCACCCAGGGAATGTCATGATTGTTAAAAAAATTATGCAGGTTCTTTAGCAAAAGTGCCTTGTTTTGAATATCCAAATTTAGAACTCCCAATCCACCTTGATCCTTGGGTCTACATATTTTTTTTCCAAGCCACAAGAGCTGAACCATTTGCCTGAACTTCATTTTTCTTCTTTCTCCACAGGCAGTGTCTCATATATTTTACAACTTGTTCCTTTATGGTCACTGGAACATCAAAGCAACACATGAAGAAAACTGGCATGGAAGCCAGAACAGATTTAACCAATTGCAGCTTCCCTCCATAGTTTAAAAAATCAGCCATCCCTCCCAATCTTGATTCTGCTCTCTGGACAATGGGAAGGAAATGTTCCATGGATGGTTTAACAATACTGAGAGGCAGACCCAGATAAGTAAAAGGCAAGGACCCTCTCTTACATTGCATAGTTTCAGCAAAGTGAAGAAGCCTGTCTTCACTTAAATTAATGGGGATCATGTTGGATTTATTATAATTCACTTTCAAACCAGTGGAGTCAGCAAAGGTTTGCAACAAAGCCTTGAGACAGATCAAGTTTGCAGCATTTGCTTTCATGATTATCAAAGTATCATCTGCATATTGAACAACTGGAAAATCAGGGCAAGCATCCAAAGGTATAGGTCTTTCTATAAGTCCTTGATTCATTGCTGAATTTAGCACTGATTGTAGTAAGTCTGCTACAAGCACAAAAAGAAGAGGGGATAGGGGGTCTCCTTGCCTAACCCCCCTTCTGCAGTAAAATCTCTTGCCAGGTGTACCATTGAGAAGGACTGCAGATGTACCAGAACTAAGAATTAAGTCAATCCATTTGATCCATCTTTCTCCAAATCCTCTTGCTCTCAATATTTCCAGAATTGTACTATGTTCAATCTTATCAAATGCTTTCTCAAAGTCCAGCTTAAGAATCACTATTTCTTCTTTTGATTTGTGACACTAAAAAATGTATTCAAAAGCCCACCCCAAACAATCTTGAATTGACCTCTGTTTCAGGAAACCATATTGGTTTTTGTGAACTAGCTGTAGAATAATTTTTTGCAATCTATTTGCCAAAAGCTTGGTGATGATTTTAATCACAGTATTCAGCAGAGAGATAGGCCTGAAGTCTCCTGATCTCATAGGAGAATCAATTTTTGGAATTAGAGTAATGTAGGAAGAATTAATGCTTTCCAAGTTGATATTTCCCTCATAAAAACCCTTGATCAAATCTTTGACATCTCTTCCAATGATACTCTAGCAATTCTTGAAAAATTCATTATTAAAACCATCAGGTCCTGGAGATTTATCATTAGGTAGGCCCTTTATAATATCATCAATTTCTTTATCTGAGAAAGGCAACTCCAATTGTGCACTTGTTTCTGTATCCATACCATCTCCATAGAAATCATGCAAATTAAAATGCATAGAAGGATTATCAGATTTGCCCATTCTTTCTTTGAAAGCCTTCCAAAGAATATCTGCTTTTCCATCATGATCTGCTATTTCAGCCAAACTTTCATTTATAAGCACAGAGATAAAGTTATGTCTGTAATTGATTGTTGCTTTATTATGGAAGAATCTTGTATTAGCATCTCCAAGTTTTACCCATTTTATTTTCCCTCTTTGTTTCCAGTAAGCCTGCTGATTCTGTAACAATGTAATGACATGATCTTTAAGAATATCTCTTAGGTTCCATTCTTCAAGAGAAAGAGTTCTCAATTCCTCAAGATTATCCAGTAAAGTGATGACAGAGTTGACTTTTTCAATGAGAATTTTTAAGCAAGGTAAATTCTTTGCCCAAAGCTTAATACTTTTCCTTAAATTCTTCAATTTGGCAGTTACTTTTTTTGCAGGATCAGTATGCCCAACTGGAATGTTCCAACTTGCTTCCACAATATTCTTGAATTCACTATGCTGCAACCAGTAATTCTCAAATCTGAACACATTTGCTTTTGGTATATTTGTGCCAATAGAGACAACACAAGGGACATGATCAGAGGTTGGTTTCACTAGAGGGAAAACCATGGATGAAGGGTAGTTAACAGTCCATGAGGAAGAGGTAAAAAACCAATCTAATCTTTCAAGCAGAGGAGATTGTTGCATATTACTCCAAGTGAATTTTCTTCCTTTCAGAGGTAACTCCACTAATCCCAGATTACTGATTGCTTCATTGAAAAGAAGCATCCCATTAATGTCACCTCCTGGTTTGTTCCTATCTGAAGGTTTCCTGATGAAATTAAAATCTCCCATGATTAACCAATCCATATCATCAGGCATATCAACATTTGCAAACCATTCAAGGAACTCAGCCTTTCTTTCTGCTTGACTTGGACCATAGACATTTGTTAAGATCCAAGTATTATTAGAGAGATTACTGGTGAATTGGACAGAAATTGAGAACTCATTTTGAAATGCCAGGGTTCCACTGAACATAGCACTACCCCAAATGATAATAATACCACCAGAAGCACCTATGGAGGGAATATATTCAAATTTATCAAATCTTTTTGGACATAATTTTCTTATATAATCCATATCAAAGGATTCTCTTTTTGTCTCTTGAAGGCAAATGATATCACAATTGGACTCCTCAATTTTACTAGCAAGGGCAACCCATTTTTTTTCAGAATTAGTACCTCTCAAGTTCCAGTTTAATATTTTCCATAATCTATTGTGATTCATGATAAACTAATGAGATATGTGCAGGTATGTGAACCAAGACTGAAACCACTGCAAACAAATGCCCCACCAATCATGAAAGAAGCAGAAGTCCAGGGCAAGCACAAGACATAACATATAGTAACATCCATGATATGAAGCTGATTTAACAAGTTCTCCACAAAAGCAACAAGGATGAGTTCTGGTACATCACACTGTTATTACAATAATGCATAAGGTGAGCCCTCTCTACCACAAAAGCATGATAAATGTCTATCATTGGGACACTCTATTTATGGGGCCTCTTCTTGGCCTGAGATGCCACCCCATCAGTGGCATTTGCTCCTTTCTCTTTGCTACTCCCACTGGAATTAGCTTGAGTTTTCCCTTTTGCAAGCTTGGATCCTTGGGCAGGAGCTTCCATTGCTGCACCTGGAGCTTTCTTCTTGGAATCCAATTTGTTTTTCCTTAACAGTCTCTTTTCCAGGCCCTCTTCCTGTACCTTACAGAAAGAAGAAGCCAAATTTTTCACCACTCTGGTATTAATTAAAGGAGGAGCAGCATTGCAAGTCAAGCAATTTTTATCAACACAGTTATCATGATTTCTAAATCCATCATTTAAAAGAACCAGTCTGGAGCTCCTCCTTACCTCTGTATCAACCAGAGGCACCCCTCCATTTCTTCTCTTCCTCTTTGGGGAAATGGAACCAGGTCCAGTAATCAGCAGGTTATGTTCAGGACTGTGCTGAGACTCTTCCAACAGTTTGCACATAGGAGCCTGGTTTGTGACACACTTATCAGGGATCACAAAAGATATAGTGTGCTCATATGCAATAGATTCCTTAATAATACTCCATAACTGAGAAGATAAAAAACCCTTGGCCCAATCAAATTTATCAGGTGTCATGAGCATTAAAGTGACAAAATTAAACCAACTTACAGGTATTTCATAGGAAGAAACACTAGCAGAGGAGCTGTGCAGATTAGGAGCAAAGTAGTCCTCCCAAATTTTCATGCCTTGCTTAGAGAATCTCTTAGTGAGATCATGTTCATCTGGAATGGAAAAGAAGGAGGTTTCCACCCTTCCAATGATTAGATGAGCTTCTTGAGGAGGCACCATATTGACATCAGCAAGCATTTGGACATTATTCTCATTATTTGCCTCAGGGATGTTTTCTGCATTTGCTTGATGAATAACTCGATTGTCAATTTCATCATCAAAATCTTCCTCTTCTTCTTCTATGTATGCCAGAGCAATATTCTGAAGCCCTTCACCCATTTGATGAAAAGGAATCAATCCATCAGGAGCACCAGCATGAATCACCAGCTGTTGATTAGCAGCATTAGCTGAAGAATTTGAGCTGCCAGAGGAAAAAGTAAGGTCACTGCTGGAATCTGCCAGAGGAGGATTATCAAGTTGCATCTCTTCTGCCTGAATAGCATCCAAAAGTCCTTGAAAAGCAGCATTAGGGGAAAGATCCTCTTCCATTTGATTACTTTCTTCTTGCTGAATATTATTACCCATTGCCCAATGTCCCCAGCCATCCTCTCCCCCTTCCTCCTCCTCATTATTATCAATTTGTGCTGGAATAAGGGGAGCAGCAGGAGGAACCAAACCAGCAGGTAAAGGATGTGGGTCCACTCCATCATCAGGGAGTGGGTCCTCATCAGGTGGGCCCCCTCCAAGCAAGTTGTGTTGAAGTACCTCTACTGAAAAGGTCCAAGATTCAGACTCAGGCCTATTACCTTCAGTGAACCTGATGCTTTTAGGAATTTTAGCAAGATCAGTGACTCTCACTTTTGCAACTACTCTTCCCTTCTTATTAGGGTCTCTTTCCCATAACAGCAGAGTACCAATATCATGAAAACAAGCATTTAAATCCTCTGTATTCATATGATCTAAAGGTGGCCCAACCATGAGCACCCATGCATCTCTATTAAAATTTGCAGCACGCCAGTTAAGACCCTCGTCATGCTTACAGAAGGATGCATCAACATCACCAAAGGGGATAGGACTAGTATGGATCAATCTGTCTCTGTCACTGACATTTGTGAACTGCACATAGGCAGCACCAAAGGGGCATTCCTGAATACTCTGAAAACCAACCTCTGCCACTTCATTCAAGAACTCCTCAAGCACATTTCGGACATTAGGAAAATGTACCTGACCTTCTGGGAAGGGGTTGAAAGTGGCGATTGCATACTGCTCATGCATCCTCGGCTTCCTTGCGACGACAACCCGCTTCACTCCAACCCTTCCTTCAATGTTCTGAATCTCGAATCCATGCGGCACGAACGGACGAGGGTCGATGGGGATGTTGGACATTGCCGCCGGCGAAGCTACCGGTGACCTCGGCGCAGAGGATGACAGAGGGTTTTTACAGAGGAGAGAGAGTGACGAAGAAGCCGAGGAGGCGAGGTGAGAAATATTTTTTGTCGCCTGAAACTGGAAAAAGGTGAATTCTCCAAAATGGGAAGCTAGCTGAATTTGGGGGCAGGCCCATGGGCTTTGAACCAAGTAAGGTAAGAATCATCGGGCCAGGCCAAAGAAGGAAAACAAGGGAAGCTAAAAGAGGAAAGAAAACCCGGCAGATTGGCGCCCACATTTAAATTTGTCGGTTGAAAGGGAAGAGCGCGATCAAACCTTTGACCAGATGGTGGAATCACATTAACCCGGCCATAATTCAAATTAATGGCCTCCTTAATCTGTCGAGACGTTGTAGCCGTTGACGTGTCCGTTACATGCACTAATCTCTCAAAAACTGATACCCTGGGATTAGAATCCGCCACCTTTTGCGTATATGAGAGCCTGCAGAAAACTGAATTATTATTCCGAAACTTTGACTTGACTTCAGTCCATTCCCCTTTTTGCTCAATGTAAAATTTTCTCTCTTCAGCAATCCAATTTGGCCCACCTTGACCCCAAAGATGAAAGAAAATCTTGAAAGAAGATTGAGCTTGAGAGCCCAAATTATAGATTTGAAAACCAACAGCACTTGATGAAACAGAAAATCTGAAAGTTCTGTCACGCCGTAAAATGACATTGTATAGTGCTGCAATTCCACCAAAGCAAGCTTGCAAGGCAATGGCCACAGTATGATTAACCAATCTGAAACTTGCACGACCAAAAGAACAGACCATGAAGAAAGGCCTCCTAGTAGAATTTTTTTCCATATTCACCTTTTGCCCAAACTTCTTTATGCAATCCATAGCAAAACCAAGACCAGGTTTGAAATCCAAACTCTTGAAGACCTCACTTTGGGGTACAGAAAAATCATCTTGACTTGAATTAGTCACCACCTCCACAAAGGATCTAGGAACAGAAGATTGTCTACCCAAAAGCAAGGCATGCTGAATAGAATCCGAGATAACACGTTCCCCCACTCTGACAGAGAAGACATTAAGATCCAAGTGCTGCCCAGTCTGAACTTTTTCATTAAGAAGCAAGAATCTGGCATCCAAAACTTGTTCTTTTGAGTCCAATAGCACAAGCCTTTTGGCGTTGGGTTTAAGAATAAGGAAGGCAGATCTAGAGTAGGAAAGTTTAGAATCCTTGGCATCAGATAAAGAAGCTAAATCTGCATATGTAACTCTCCATCTGACCGGAGGAGCCTCATGAAACGAGGAAAACCCAGGTGGTGAAAGCAAACAAGCCTCAACAACAGCTACATGAGACTCAAATCTAACAGTGGAACCAGTATAGAACACTTCACCATGATTGAGGTGTTTACCAACCAAAGGAGCATCTTTGTGATTAACCAAGGCCAACCAATTCCTCGGCTAGAGAAGGAGAAACCAGGGAGGGACTTGCTCTTACCAGAGGCAAGGAGAACTTCAAATGTAACCTTCCAACGGCCAAGAGGAGAAGGAGCCATCGGGTACCACCTTGAAGAGTAGACGACGCCGGAGAAGATGGTTGGAGCAGAAGGAGGAGATTACCAGAGATCAGAGAGATCGCCGGCGATGAAGGTGTCTAGGGCTTGGAGACTAGGGGAGGGCGTGGGAGAGCCATGGCCTAAAAGAGTATGATAAAGTGGTATCTCGCTTGCCCATATTTGATCAGCAAAACATAAATGCCCAGGCACCTCCTAAGTTCATAGAAAGACTAGAAATAGTGATTGTCAAAGATAAAAGCATCAAAGTTATACCGCAATCAATCATATTTTGGGACAAGCATATTATACTAAGAATGACAGTTGTGCTCTCAAGATAGTGCTCAAAGAAAGGATGGAGACACAACATAAAAGTAAAAGATTGACCCTTCGCAGAGGGAAGCAGGGATTAACATGCGCTAGAGCTTTTTATTTTTAAAACAGGAGTAAAATTATTTTGAGAGGTGTTTGTTGTTGTCAACGAATGGCAATGGGTACACCAACTACCTCGCCAACCGGACTTTCAAGAGCGGCTCCCATGAAGGACGTTATCTCTACCAGCAAGGTAGATCATCCCTCTTCTCTTTTGTTTACACACGTATTTTAGTTTTATTATGAGTGACACTCCCCCCAACCTTTGCTTACACAAGCCATGGCTAACCGAATCCTCGGGTACCTTCCATCAATCACATACCATGGAGGAGTGTCTATTTGAAAAATTAAGTTGCTTACTGATGAATCAGAGCAAAATATGTGAAGAGAATTATTAATGAAGTTTGATTAATTGGGGTTGGGAACCCCATTGCCAGCTCTTTTTGCAAAATTATTGGATAAGCGGATGTGCCACTAGTCCATGATGAAAGTCCGTCAAGAGTAAATGACAAGGTTGAAAGTTAAACACCACATACTTCCTCATGAGCTATGAAACATTAACACAAATTGAGAAGCATTTTGAAGGTTTTAAAGGTAGCGCATAAGAATTTACTTGGAATGGTTTGAAATGCCATGCATAGGTATTTATGGTGGACACTTTGGAACAACTTGGTTTTCAGGTGTTTGGAAGCACGAGCAGCGTTCCCGCTCAGTACAAGTGAAGGCTAGCAAAAGACTAGGGAGCGACAAATCAAGAGAGCAGTAACTGTCATAATCATGCTTGCGGCAAAATAAATTAACGGAGGCATAAAAGTAATACAAGAACTCTGAAGCAATGTAAATCATAGAGGCTTAATTGACTTTTGTTCAGTCATATGCATGCGTGAGCATGTGCCAAGTCGATATAAATGAATTATTCAGAGGAGGATACCACAATGTCATACCTACTTATGAATAAAACAATGCAAGCAAACATCCATGACATGCTACTCATATTAATAAATTGGAGCTAAACATGAGAGATCATGAACTACTAAACTTTCTTAAATGACATATACCTCACATGAACCAACTAAGAATGCTCACATGGATGAGTATATGTACAAAAATGAAAACAAATAGAGTTCATACCAGCCTCTCACCACAATCCAATTGTCGTAGATCGTCATTATTGCCTTTCACTTGTGTAGCTTGGATAATATGAAATGAAAACCACGCTCCAGCCACCGAAGACCATTGAACTCATAATGAACTTTACAAACCAAAGAAGAACAACAAATATTTTTGGAGTTTTCGAATTGGAAACAAGAACAAAAGGAAACAAGCAAACAAAGCAAAATCTTTTTGGATTTTCATATAGCAAACCAACGATAGCAAATAAAGCAAAATAAATGCAAGAAACCAAAACAAACAAATGATGGAGAGAAACAACAGAAATATTTTTGGTCTTTTTGTGTTTTAACAAAGAAACAAAGCAAAAACAAGAAAATGGAAACTAGAGGAGTCACATAAACACAAAGCAGCAGAAATTCGTCAAACTTGACAGCAGTACAGTACTCGATTTTTAATAAATTCTTCCACTGCTCAAATCGAAAAGTGTTCAACTAATGAAAGTTAGATAACAACCTGGGGAACATGCACAAAAATTGGCTTCGCAAAATATCGTTCTGGATATTTTTGAGAATGTTTCCGGTAACAGTCCAGAATCTGTTTTCAGACAGCACTTCCCCAAGTATCATCTCCCTCTCATTAGAAAACCACTCAAAGAAACTAAACAAGTATATACAAGTATCCAGCAACCATAATATGCAAAGAATAAGTGATGCCGGTATACCTCCCCCCAAGCTTACGCTTTTGGCCTAAGTGGAGTTCAACCCCAGCGAGGGTCGCTGTTCCTCACCGGTGGATCATGCATGGCGTAGTCATAGTAAGGTCCCTATGCAGAAGAAAAGCGCGGAGGCTCCACATGTCCAAAATGTTGATGCGAAGAACTTACTGCATCGGATGACGAGTCCAGGTGTTCCTCGGCCTCCTCCGTATTGTCTCTTGCATGATGGCCTCCTCCCTCTATGTGTGCATTCAGTGCACCTTCTGTGACTGACCAATCCTCCCTGGAATCAAGGTTAAATAGAACAGGCGCAGACAATCTTATTAGTTTTTCAGTTTTCTTAGTTGTTCTCCAAGTCTTCTTGTAAAATGTTATCTTGTAAGACAGGTTACTCAAGTTAGATGAATCAGAAACAAATTCATGTTTAATCATGGATACTATGTCAAGTTTTTCTATGGGAAGTTGAATATCAAGATGGTGAGGTTCCACACCATGCAAAGCTAGTAAACGAGAGGCGATGAGACCTCCACAGATTCTGCCCTTCTCACGGTTAGTAGCAAGTCTATAAGCTATCAACGCACCCAAATTATAGGCCTTACTACCTTGCAGTGCAGCAGCTAGAAAAGCTAAATCCTGGATAGATAGTTTACTACCATTCTTTCTAGCAAGAACGCATTTAGTAATGAAATAAGCAAAGTAGCGGATAGCTGGGAGTTGAATGCTAGTGATTTTACCACCATCCTCTGAGAAACTCCTTCCATGACAAATCATCTCGAAGAGGCTTAAAAGCTCTCGCTGAGATCCCCTTATCTTCTCGCATGATCCCAATTGCGGTACTCTAATTGCTGTACAAAAATCATTGAATGGCAAGTTGATAGTTTTATTATAAATCTTGTACTGAACCATGGGGTTAGATTGCGACCAATTGAACTTAAAATCCTGCACAACAGACATAGTCAATTTTGCATATTGGCATGGTTCTCCATCAACAAAATCATTCAACCCTGCACGAGAAATTAGATTCTGAACATTTCCCAAGATTCCTGCACTTCTCATGAAATCTGTGCACGGGTAGTAAGAGGGGTATACTCCTTCTTCGCAGTTCACTCTCATGACTTGTTGCACCTCCAATTCTTGTTGGTTTAGTTGATATCTATTCCACTCCATTTTCTGAAATTTTCAACAATCATTATAAAATTTGATTTGGTGACATATAATTGAGGGGAACTACCATAAGAACTTGCTAGAGTACTAATCATGCATCAAAACTAGTTTATACAACTTAGAACAAGAATGCAAGCTCACTAAACATGTTACCTACAGCAGTAAAATATTCAAGATATACTCAACCAAACAAAATTCTACTTGGATAATCGGAGGAGTCACATACCGGAGAGCAAATGTGCCAAATTTCAGACAGAAATCTGGGCTGAGCAAAGAGATCGAAAAATCCTGAGCTCTTGAGCAAAAATGCGAGTGAGAGAAAGCTGGTGCTGATTTTTTCGGGAGAGAGAAGATTGTGGGAGGAAGAGATGCTGAAGTGGGGCAAAGGGGGACCCACACACCAGGGTGGCGCGCCCCCCTTGCTGGCCGCGCCGGCCTGTGGGGTGCCACCCTGGGGTGCCCCACTGATCATCCCCAGGTGCTCCCGGGTGCATTTTCGAAAATAGGACCAACGGTATAATTTTTGTGAATTTTTGAAAACTTTGAAAAATGCACATTTCTGGGCATTAAGTTTATTATTACTGGACAGGAAAAATTTTGAAATCTCTAATTAACTAAGGAACTTTGCAAATCAAAAGTGCTACAGCAAGTAAGACAAGTGGAGGAAGAAAGAAATGTTGTTTACCTCCTCTATGCATATAAAAAGTATTTGTTAACAAGGTTGATCAAGTCTTGCCACCAAATAAATTTTACATAGCATAAGAAGAAATAAACCTCAAATCAATCATGTTACCTTGAATTGTATTGATATGGATCCAATCATAAGATTTTGATAACCTTCTTTAGGCTCATATATAGGACAATCGATAGTTCCAACTTTGATAGTTCTCACATTAGAAATAGTATTAACTCCACATACTTTATCAATCCTCTTGGGGAAATAGACGGTATGCTCCTTGTCATCAACATTGAAAGTAACCTTTCCTTTATTGCAATCAATAACAGCCCCTACGGTGTTAAGAAAAGGTCTCCCAAGAATAATAGACATATTATCATCTTCAGGCATTTCCAACACAACAAAATCAGTTAATATCAAGCAGTTATTAGTAACTTGAACAGGAACATCCTCACATATACCAACAGGAATAGCAGTAGATTTATCAGCCATTTGCAAAGATATATCAGTAGGTATCAACTTATCTAAATAAAGTCTCTTATAAAGAGAAAAAGGCATAACACTAACACCGGCTCCCAAGTCACATAGAGCAGTTTTAACATAATTATTCTTAATAGAACAAGGAATAGTAGGTATACCTGGGTCGCCCAACTTCTTTGGAACTTTGCCATTGAAAGAGTAATTAGCAAGCATAGTGGAAATCTCCTCATTGGGGATTTTCCTTTTGTTAGTAACAATATCTTTCATATACTTTGAATAAGGAGGCAATTTAATAGCATCAGTCAAAGGGATTTGCAAGAATAAAGGTTTCATCCATTCGCAAAATTTATTATAGTGTTCTTCTTCCTTTGATTTTAGTTTCTTAGCAGGAAAAGGCATTTGCTTTTGCACCCAAGGTTCTCTTTCATTACCATGTTTCTTAGCAATAAAATCTTCTTTAGTATACTTTTTATTTTTATCATGCTTGTCAGGTTCATCTTCAACTTCTTCTTTATCAGAAACATCATTCTTATCCTTATCATTATCATGTTCATTACCACTTTCAGTTTCAGCATCGGAAATAGAAATACTATTAGGATCATTAATAGGTTCAGAGGATTCTACAACATTTTTATGTTTCTTCTTCTTTTTCTTAGAAGGAGCACTAGGTTCAGTTCGTTGAGAATCTTGTTCAATTCTTTTGGGATGCCCTTCAGGATATAGAGGATCCTGGGTAGAGACACCACCTCTAGTTGTTACTTCATAAGCATGTTTCTCTTTAGAATTATTTTTTAGCAAGTCACTTTGCACTTTAGTGAGTTGATCAATTTGAGTTTGAACCATTTGAAAATGTTTAACAAGCATCTTAACATCATTGGAGATTCTCTCCACAATATCATGCAAATTGCTAATAGCTTGAGAATTTTCCATTAGATGATTCTCTACTCTCATATTAAAATTTTCTTGTTTAACAATATAATTATCAAACTCATCTAAGCATTGAGCAGGAGGTTTTGAATACGGAATATCTTCCCTAGTAAAGCGTTGAAGGGAGTTTACCACAATCATGGATGAAGGGGGAATTATCTCACATATATCTTCTATGGGAGGTAGATTCTTCACATCTTCGGATTTAATACCTTTCTCCTTGAGAGACTTCTTGGCTTCCCTCATATCTTCATCATTCAATTTAATTAAACCCATCTTCTTCAATATTGGCGTTGGAGTTGGTTCAGGTGTAGTCCAATCATCATGATTCCGGCCTATTTTAGCCAATAATTCTTCAGCTTCGTCTGGAGTTCTTTTCCTGAAAACACAACCAGCACAACTATCCAAATATGCTCTAGACTCAATGGTTAGTCCACTATAAAATATATCAAGTAGATCATTCTTTTCTAAATCATGTCCAGGTCGAGCTCTGATAAGAGAACAAAATCTTGCCCAAGCCTCAGGCAATTTCTCTTCATCTCCCTGGTCAAATCAATAAATTTTCTGTAAAGCAATATGTTGAGCACTAGCAGGAAAGTATTTTCGAAAGAAAACATCACGCAAATCAGTTGGACTTTTAATAGAACCAGGAGGCAAATTATTATACCAAGTTTTAGCATCATCCTTTAATGAGAAAGGAAAAAAATTTAGAGACAAAGTAAGTACGCATCTTGACATCATCAGAAAACAAGCTACTCATAGAAGAAAGTTCGATCATGTGTTCTACAGCACTTTCTTTTTCAGTACCACAAAAGGGTGCTTTCTCTACAACAGCTATATAAGATAGATCAAGAGAAAAATCATAATCTTTATCCTTAATGCATATAGGAGATGTGGCAAATTTAGGATCAGGAGATAACTTATGTCTAACAGTATATTGTGTGAGAAACTTTTTAATTTTTCTTTCATCAGCAGTAGCATTGCATCTATTAATAAAATCATCATTAAGCTCCACATAATCTTCATCAGGATCATCACTAGAATAATCAAGTTTAGGTGAATTAACAGGTGTAGCAGCATTCTCATTAGGAGTTTCAGCATTTTCAATTTGTCTAGACCTAGCAATTGTAGCATCTAGAAAGGATCCCAATGAACCACTATCATCAAGCACAGCAGAAACATTATCAATATTATGAGAATTTTCAGATTCAGCAGAAGTACCAGCAAGTGAAGCTTGCGGCGGTGAAACAAGTTGACTTATCACAGATGGTGAATCAAGAGTAGCAGAGGTACTCAGAGTTGTACCTTTTCTTGTAGTGGATGGTAATATGGCGACTTTAGAATCGCGAGGTTTACCCATTATGGAGAATTTGCAGCGAACAATATCGATCTAAGTGAACTTCCAAATAAAGCTATGCTCCCCGGCAACGGCGCCAGAAAACATTCTTGATAACCCACAAGTATAGGGGATCGCAGCAGTCTTCGCGGGTAGTAAAACCCAATTTATTGACTCGACACAAGGGGAGACAAAGAATACTTGAAAGCCTTAACAGCGGAGTTGTCGATTCAGCTGCACCTGGAAACAGACTTGCTCACAAGAGTTTATCAGTAGTAACAGTTTTATAGCAGTAGCAGTAGTGAAATAACAGCAGCAGAGTAACACAGACAGCAGTAGTGATTATAGTAAACAGCAGGATTAAAATACTGTAGGCACGGGGACGGATAACGGGCGTTGCATGGATGAGAGAAACTCATGTAAAAATCAAAGCAGGGCATTTGCAGATAATAATAAAATGGTGTCCAAGTACAAAGCAATCAATAGGCATGTGTTCCATATATAGTCGTACGTGCTCGCAATGAGAAACTTGCACAACATCTTTTGTCCTACCAGCCGGTGGCAGCCGGGCCTCAAGGGAATCTACTGGATATTAAGGTACTCCTTTTAATAGAGTACCGGAGCAAAGCATTAAAACTCCGTGAACACATGTGATCCTCACATCACCGCCATCCCCTCCGGTTGTCCCGATTTCTGTCACTTCGGGGCCTTTGGTTCCGGACAGCGACATGTGTATACAACTTGCAGGTAAGATCATAAAACAATGAATATCATGATGAAACAATAACATGTTCAGATCTGAGATCATGGCACTCGGGCCCTAGTGACAAGCATTAAGCATAACAAGTTGCAACAATATCATCAAAGTACCAATTACGGACACTAGGCACTATGCCCTAACAATCTTATGCTATTACATGACCAATCTCATCCAATCCCTACCATCCCCTTCAGCCTACAGTGGGGGAATTACTCAAACATGGATGGGGGAAGCATTGCTGGTCGATGGAGAGGCGTCGGTGGTGATGATGGTGATGATCTCCTCCAATTCCCCGTCCCGGTGAAGTGCCAGAACGGAGACTTCTGGCTCCCGAGACGGAGTTTCGCGATGTGGCGGCGTTCTGGAGGGTTTCTGGCGACTTCGACTTCTTGGTCGCGATTTTTAGATCGAACCCCTTAAGTAGTCCAGAGGAGGGCGTCGGAGGCTGGCCGAGGAGGCCACACGCTAGGGCCGCGCGCCCCACCTCTTGGGTCGCGCCGCCCTAGGTTGTGGGGCCCTCGGGCCTCCACCTGGCTTGCCCTTCTGGCTCCGTGAGTCTTCTGGAAAAATAGGACCTTTCGCATAAACTCCGAGGATTTTCCTGAAAGTTGGATTTCTGCACAAAAACGAGACACCAGAACAGTTCTGCTGAAAACAGCGTTAGTCCGTGTTAGTTGCATCCAAAATATACAAATTAGAGGCAAAACAATAGCAAAAGTGTTCGGGAAAGTAGATACGTTTTGGACGTATCAGGCGTGTGCACCAACGACATCTTCGAGAAGCTGCGCCACGGGAGATTTCCCAACCCTTCCCTTCATCCATGGGAATCAAACTCTGCTTGGCTTGTTGATCTGCTTGGCAAGGCGTATCGATGCTCCTTTTATAGGCACGGCACCTCTTCTACTTTGTCTTGTTCCTTCGACAGGGCGTCGTGCGCTACATGCTTTATCTCATCGAGCAGTGCGTCCACCCATGCGTTCTTATCCTGCCGACATCTTTAGTCCCGGTTGTACCCACCAGCCGGGACTAAAGGTTACCCACACGTCCTTATCCCACCGACAGTTTTGGGCGCCACTGCGTTCCCGCCTATTTTTCTTCCCGCGCTTTCCACTGCTTCCCGCCTCCGTCCTCCCGCCATTTTTTCACTATATATATGTTAGCTTGGCCTCCATTTACATATCACATCTAGACTCATATCTGCAAACCTCATCACCAGGTCACATGGCTTCCATCGTATCTCTAAACCTCCGGGAGGCGGAGGCTCTTTGCGCGTCGAACTGCCCCTGCCCGCCGGGCTACCGCGTCCCTACTGGCTGGTTGCTGAGCGTCGGAGGCGTACCGGTCCCTCCTGTCCCTCTAGGTGTGGCGCGCGAGATGGCCATCACGAACCACTACTACTTCGAGCTCACGCCAGAGCAGCGGAGGAATCCCCAGTGGCATCCCGACTACAGCCCGACATGGGAAAGCTTCTTCATCAATCGGCGTGAGAGGGCGCTTGCCAGGCACGAGGAGGGCGGCCCGCCTCCTTCGAACTTCAACGAGGCCGGCCGTCGGCTGTGGTGGCGCGGACGAACTCTCCAGGGCGTTATGGCCCACCGTGGCCCCCGCCTGCGCTACCCTCAGTCCCAGCCCACGCGTGCTCTCCCGCCGAGGTTTGACTACCGCGACCCCCATGCCAGCGACGATGATGACGGCGACTACGACGACTACAGTGGCGAGTACTATAGGGCTAGGAACGAGTATGACTGAATGACTCGAACAGTCGAATCTGGCCATGTATCTTAATTAATTTTCAGTTGAGCTCTATACTTTAATTCCATGTAATCTAGCGTTAAACTTTTCTCATCATCAGCGTCTGCCACAACGACTTTATTGAAAATACAATTAAAATAGATAAACAACTAGTCTAGTCGATCTACTCGTCGTCGGAGGTTGTCTCGGTCCAAATGTCGTCCCACCGAGGGTCGTTGTCGGCCCAAGTTGTATTCGGGTTGTCGAGCTCGAACACGGCGACGGCCCGACGGTGGCGCCTGTTGGACCTGCGTTGTGCCCGGAGGTCAGCGAAGAACGCGGCGGTGTTGTCGACGTCGTTGGGGAACTGCGCCCTCCACTGGCGCATCAACTCCTCGTCGTGCTCGGCGATGGCGATCCGGCGCTGCACCTGGCGGTGGCGGCGACGGTCCTCGTCGTCGACGAGGCACGGCGTCGGCGCGAGGAACTCCGCCTCCTCTAGCGATTCGACGTCTGGGAAATTCATGTCGCACCGTGGCCGCCGAAATCGCCATGCGGCCGCGTCGTAAGCGCGCGCCGCCAGCTCCGGGGTGTTGTACGTGCCGAGGGTGAGCCGGAAGCCACCGGCGCGCATCTCGGCGTAGAACCTACCGTTCGGACGCGCTCGGACGCCACGAAAGCCGAACGAGCCGCGACGGCGCGGCGGCATCCCGGCGATGAATGAACGGAGGCGACGGCGACGTGTCGCGCACGCGGCGCTTTATAGCACAGCGATGCGGCAAGTTTGGCGACAGGTGGCGCGGGGAAGCGGCGGGGCGTGGCACGTGGAAGCGGCGGCGACAGGTGGCGTGGGGAAGCGGCGGGGCGTGGCACGTGGAAGCGGGATCTACACGTCGCACGGCGGTGGCGACGGGGCGAGGCACGTGGAAGCGGCGGCGACACGTGGCACGGGGAAGGGACACGTGGCACGGGGAAGGGACACGTGTGGCGGTGGCGGTGGTGGCTAGTACATGGCGGTGGCGGTGGTGGGCAGTACACGGCGGTGGCCCGTACATGGCGGTGACGGTGGTGGTTAGGCGGTGGCGGTGGCGATGGTGGCCTGTACATGGCGGTGGCGGTGGCGGCGGTGGCGACGGTGGCCTGTACATGGCGGTGGCGGTGGTGGCCAGTACATGGCGGTGGCGGTGGTGGGCCGTACACGGCGGTGGCCCGTACATGGCGGTGGCGGTGGTGGCCAGTACATGGCGGTGGCGGTAGTGGGCAGTACACGGCGGTGGCCCGTACATGGCGGTGACGGTGGTGGCCAGGCGGTGGCGGTGGCGACGGTGGCCTGTACATGGCGGTGGCGGTGGCCAGTACACGGCGGTGGCGACGGTGGCATGTACATGGCGTTGGTGGTGGCGGCGGTGGCCAGTACACGGCGGTGGCGACGGTGGCCTGTACATGGCGGTGGCAGTGGCGGCGGTGGCCAGTACACGGCGGTGGCGACGGTGGCCTGTACATGCATGGCGGTGGCGGCGGTGGACACGTGTGGCAGTGCGGTGGCCAGTACGTGGTTTTTTTATTTGAAATAAGGCGGGAATGAAATTTTTTTTAAAAAATGGCCTTTGGTCCCGGTTTGTATTAAAAACCGGGACTAAAGGCCTTTTTTGCGCGCGCAGCGAAAATCGCTGCAAAAATGGCCTTTAGTCCCGGTTTGTATTACAAAACGGGACCAAAGGGGGGCCTTTGGTCCCGGTTTGTAACACGAACCGGGACCAAAGGGGGGGCAGTATAACTGCTCGTCTCCTTCCTCGCGCAAATCAATCGCGCGAGGAGGAGACACCACAGCGCAGCCAGGCTGCCCCGCCCGCCACCGCCTCCGCCGCGAATCGCCACCGCCGTGCGCACCACCGCCGCCGCCTCCGCCTCGCGCACCGCCACCGCCGCCGCCGTGCGCCGCCCTCTCTCCTCTCTCCCGATGCGCGCGCGCGTGCCGGCCATCTCCGCCGCCGCCGCGCTCCGCCCGCCGCCGCCGACTCCTCCTCCACCGTCGGCCGCTTCCTCCACGCCCGCCGCCGCCTCCTCTCTCCGCCCGCATCGGCCGCGTCCTCCTCCACCGCCGCGCCCCTCCTCCGCCGGCAAGGTGAGAGCGCCCCGGCCACCCTTTTTTATTTTTTTTGTTTCTTAATTATCAAATTTGACATAACTTAATTTCAACATGTTGCTAATAAATAGTGTATGTATTATATATATAATTTGTTATATTACATCCTTGTAATACATAGTGTATTAGATATATAATTTGTATGTATCCCGAAATTGATTTCTCTTATACACCGATATCTCATATATCGTATTATTCCGGCATTGTAAATGTACATCGTACTCGTCAATGTGCTTAGTAAGCAAATGTTCAACAATGACAAAGCCATCGAATTTTGACAAGGGGGAAACTATTCCCCTTAATCACTAGTTGTTTCCATTCCCTTAGATATATAATTTGTTATATTACATCAATTGACAATTTTACATCCTTGTAATACATAGTGTATGTATTAGATATATAATTTGTTATATTAGATAATTAGATATATAATTTGTTAGTTAGGCTAGTTAATTAGTAAATAATTTTGTTAGCATGTTAGTGCCGCCACCACCATATGTTAGTGCGGCCACCATACTCCCGTAGTGCCGGCACCCCTATATATTAATTAGTGCCACCACCATACCCCTATGTTAGTGCCACCACCGGCCGACCGCCACCATCTCCGGTAGTGCCGGCGCCCCTGCCGGTGCCGCCGCGACATAGTAGGGTCGCGAAATAGAGAGAAGAGCGAGAGGAGGAGCGCCGAGTCCGTGGCGGTGCCGGTAGTGTCGACGCCCCTGCCGGCGCCCCCAAAATACGGTCGTTCAATTCCCGCTACCGCCCCCAAAATAGAGAGAAGAGCGAGAGGAGGAACGCGGCGTTAGTACAAAAGTAGTGAAGTTTTTTTATTTAGCACAATATCATGTTTTTTTATTTATATTAGTACATATATGATTTTTTTTCGTAGCTACGATGCCGCGATAGCCGCCGCGCCGTGGCCTGACTCTCACCGAGGAGATGGAGCAGATGGGGGAGGTCCGGGACTGGGCTCCGCCGGGGTGGCACTGGGAGGTCTTAGCTTCCGGGGCGCGCACCTTGGTGCGGAATCCGGGTCCCGTCATCGACCCGGATATTCTTTGGTGGAGGTCTTATGGGCCACGGTCGTTTCAGAGGGAGCCGGCCCCGCCGGAGGAGGTAGCTCAGCGCATTGCGGCGGAGGATAAGCACGTTCGCCGTTACATGTATGCGTTAGACAACATGTATAGGACCGGATGGAGCGTTATGCGGGGATCTCATGTTAGCCATGCTCCCGTGATTGTTCCGTGGCTTTGGGGGTTCACCCGGCGCGGCTTAGGACCCGATCGGCGCCCTCTAGGACCCGGTCGGCGCGGTTGAGAGGTTGTAGTATTGATTGATGTATTAGGGTTAAATAAACATGAACCCGATCTATGTATGCATGTAACTGCACTATCTGCTTTCAGCACTATATTATCGATCCTTAGTTAAGAACTACATATGTAACTCCATTTTCAGTTTTCTGCATTATCCTTAATTTGATCATATGATGGTTCCTATATATAGCTTGCAGGTCGTTGTAGAAAGCATGGACAGAGATGAAATTCAAGAAAATTTCATGGAGAACCTCATAGCCCACGGTACTCTGGATGATCGCGACGACGACGTTATTCCAGATGATGGCGGTGACGATGTCACCGCAACTTATTTGAATGACTCCTGTGAGGGAGCGGAGAATATTGAGGAAGAAGATCCTAATGGCGCCGGTGAAGAACAAGATCATCATAATGGCTCCCGAACTGTAGTTATCACCGAGGTATATAAATTAATTAAGCCGCTGTTGATCGACTAGATGCATTAACTAATTAAATTGTACTGACTATGAATTATTTCTTTTTTAGCCCTCCGGATCGAGCACTTCTTCTGTAAAGTCAAGGAAGCGAGGCCCGGCCAAAAAGTTGGACGACGGTGTTAGGCACGACATCACCCACATCGAAAAGGATGGTAAACCGATTGCTCCAGAGAAAGGTGCAAAGGCATTTATAGCTCAATGTGGAGTGCTTGTTAGGGACCACGTCCCGATCACCGTTTGAGAATGGCACAAGCCGAAGGGACTAGTGCTGTCTGCAGAGGAAGAAGCTCAAGGTCTTTATATCGATGATGTAGCCAAAAACAACATTCTGAACAAGCTCATGTCACGTTTCAACATAGTACCCGAAGAGGGGGATGACGCTGAAAAGGCCAAGATGGAGCAGGCCCTCCGCGAGTTTGGCAAGAAGAAGATGGCCGAACTATTCAAGAACCACAAGAAAAGATTGCGCGGCCTTATCAAGAAAAAGAAGACTCCGGACAGTGAGAAGGTAAAAAATCACTGGGACGAATTCGTGAAGTACAACACGGAGTCAGAAGAATTTAAGAAAAGGTCGGAAACAAATAAGGCAAATGCTACGTTGAAGCTATATCAGCAAATTCTGGGTCCATGTGGATACAGGGCTAACCGTCCTAAGTGGCAGGCAGCTGAGGCGGAACTGACCAGGAAAGGGATCAGATTAGGGACACACTGTTGGATCGAACGGTGCAAGGAGTGGTTCTACGGGATTGGGGGAACGTTGCATCCAGAAACAGGGAAGTGCATCTATAAGAAAGCTCATCTGAAGGTTCCCATTGATGCCCTGGAAAAAGCACATAGGGACGTGGAGGAGGGGAGGTTCCAGCTCGAAAGAGAGAATGATGAGCTGACACGCGCCCTTGGGAACAAAGAACACGCCAGACAAACACGAGGCACAGAAGGCTCCGTTCCGTGGAAGTATGGCTTTCCTGCGGAAAGGAAGAGATTTCCTGATAAAAGCCATGAGAGGAGAAAGGCAAGGGAAACAGACTGCCTAGCTAACTTAGAGGAGGGTATGAGCACCATGAAAGCCCAATTAACCATGGTAACCCAAGTACTTACATCTCAGATGGCTCAGGGGCAGGCTGTAGATCCTGCATTGCTCAATGCCCTCGTCCCGCTGCAATCTCAACCACACCGGAAAAGCAGCGTGGCTTCCTCTCAGCAGGTGGATAATGATGATGATGACCAGGTGGTCGAGCCTCCTCGCTACCCCCCCGTGGATGATCTCACTGAGAGTCGTCCTTGTGAGCTGCATGTTAAAGTTTTCAACCTATCCTTCAAGGCGGCGGTCGGCATCCTCTTACCTACAAGGTCTTACCATTGCCGTCCGGTCCAAGACGACTTTGCTGTTGTGATGGTGGATGAAGTGTTGAGAGATTATGAGGGGTTGGTGCTTGAGCACCCTGCAGGTAAAGATGGGGAAATCAAAGAACTGGGAGAAGCCCGTAGAACCACCGTGCAATGGCGGAAGGAGAACATTGTGTTTCCAGGTGAGAAGCCAACAAGCAGGCCACCTCGTCCGCCTCCTCCGCCACCTGTGCAGTCTCCTCTGCGTGATGATTCTCCTCTGCGCGATGATGATTCCCCTATGCATGGCCAGTCTCCTCCGCGTGAAAATACTCCGCCGCCTCCTCCTCCTCGTCAGGAGACTCCGCCGCCTCCACCTAAGCAAAAGAGGATGCGGTCTGCGGCACCTCCTGCAGCTCCGAAGAGATCATCAACTCCGATGAGGGCACAGACTCCAGAGTTGTTACCACATGAGCAGACTGAAGAGCAAAAGGCGTTTCTTGCGCCGAAGAAGATGTTTATTCCACCGCAGACAGTGAAGCACTTTGCCGAGACGAGAATGAAGAGACCTGAGCTGAGAGCTGATTATGACCGCTCTGTTGGGCAGTCCTCTAGAGCGAGCAAAGAAGCAAAAAAAAGTCACCCAGCTTGGACAGCAGGACATGCAGGCCGTACCCCACTTCGTCGTGGAGCCCTATCATGATCTAGAGACGGCATCGATGATCGAACGGGCGGCTAGACCTCAGGGAGCATCAGTTGAGTACGAAGATTACTATCCAACGGCTCAAGTGGTAAACAAGTATAGATACGGATCTGATCTCGTCAAACCTGGCGAGCTCGCGCGTCTAGGGACTCAGATGCGAAGGTTGCATGAATGGTACCTGAAAGCCTGTCGAAGAGGTGATGCCTACCTCACGGTGTATCTTAGAGATGAGCATTACTTCCGGGGGAAAGACGAGATAAACCTTGAGTTAGAAGAACTGTTTCAGTTATTCAATCAAGACGCCCTCGACAAAGCTGTCATCAGTTGCTACTGCCTGTAAGTGATTTATTTATGTAATTAAGTCTGTAGCCCAGCTAATTCATTTGCACTAACAATTATCCTCATTATATTCTTTGTGTACGCTATACATTTAATTATGCAAAATGAAGAAGCTGGAATACAAAAGAGGCAAGCTCCTACCGCTGGGGTTCATAGACCCAAACACAGTTCATGAAGTTACGGTTCGAGACTTCGCCAAGGACACAGAGGACAACATCGTAATGTCTTTAGAGAAGCAAGCGGACAAAGAGGATATATTCTTTCCCTACAACTTCAAGTGAGTGTTATATATAACATACATTATGCTTGTGCACCTTCCACTTTATTCTCGTAATCATTGAGCTATGCTTGTGTAGATTCCACTTTTTTCTCCTAATCATTGATCTTCGCCAAGGAGTCGTAAAAGTCATGGACTCGAAACGTAAAGAATATGCGGAATGGGCGGACATGGCTGCCATCCTCCAGAGGTAGTTTCAATCAATTTCGTATTGGCATCTTCATCTGTTCTAATTCGAAGATATCATCAACTAATCAATTACTCATTTACTCATTATTTTTTGCCGGGCAGGGCTTGGAAACGGTTCATCAATATTGTTCCGGGTAAATGGAAACCGGAGCTTACATTTCAAGATTACCCTGTAAGTAGTACTATATATATAGCTATGTCCGTGAAACTCTATATATGATATTTACTTTCAATAGGATGCTTGATTATTAGTTTGATCGAACTATTTTTTCGTAAAGTGTATGAGGCAGGAACCCGGGAATAACTTATGTGGATACTATGTCTGCACCTTCATTCGTGACATGGCCTGTCCCAAGGGTAGGGATGCCCGTATACACCACACTCGTGTACGATAACAAATTTTCACAATTAATCTTAATTAGTACCATCTATTGTATTGAGTTCCATTCATATATTGATCTCCTTTTTTAAATATAGATGATACGCCTGCGGGACACTCTCATAACGGAGGATCAAATACGAGCAATTCAAGAGGAAATCGCGGGATTCTTTATTACCGAGGCCATTACCCCAGGTGGAGAGCACTATCGGTAGCTCGTGACGATGGAGGATCTTCGTAGAGGCCTATAGATTTAGTAAAGAGATCCGACTAGCTTTATATTGTAAATATGCATGCATTACGTGTACTGCTGACGATGTCTATATATATTCACGACGATTTTTTGTGGTTTCTTCAATGATATATATGCATTGCTGAAACTCTGCCGCGGCAGAGAAACGCCCTGTTTCTCTGCCGCGGCAGAGAAACGCTGGTACAGCCTAAACCTGTGCCGCGGCAGAGAAATAGCAATTCTCTGCCGCGGCAGAGAAACCTAGGCCCGGTTCGTACCACGAACCGGGACCAAAGGCCATCCACCGCGAGCTCCCTGGCCGCACCACGTGTCTAGGCCTTTAGGCCCGGTTCAACTTTGAACCGGGACTAAAGGGGGGACCCTTTAGTCCCGCCTAATTGGTCCCGGTTTGGGAACCGGGACTGAAGGCCCAAATGGACCGGGCCTATAGCCCTGTTTTCCACTAGTGATCATTACTTCCCCAGTTCGTGTACCAAGGCATATACGAAACTCAGTGGTATTGCCTAGTTAGTGCCGGCCCAATTTTTCTCCATGATTCAATCTGCAACGGCAGAAAGTTGTCCGTCGCGCTTTCTTGTCCACAGGAAACCATTATATGTTAGCCAAAAAGCTTTTGCATGAAGTTTTGGCTTATGCACCGACCCTCTCCACCACGCCGCATCCTCGCACATCCCCTCTCCTACCATCGCCGGTGGAGGCCACTGGGCGAAGCCCGCATGCTGCCGATGGTGGCTCTTCATTACTGGCGCACAAGGGCAGATCTGACAGGGTGGGATCCAGCTGGTGGCGGCGCGCTTCGGGATGCACGTGCTTAGCAGCGGTCTAGGTGTGATGTCGGTGTGTGCTGTCGCTGCACCGGCGATGATGGGTGATGGCAACATTCTGTGTCTACCAATTTATTGGGACTCCAAGTGCAGAATGTTGTAGCACGCGTATTTTCCCGACAAGGGTGACTCGAGGGTTTATATGAAATCTCGGGAAATTGGCTTAGAAGCCTGAATTCTTCCTTCTCCTCTTTTACCAACCTACAAAATAAAATTCTTGTCTTGTGTCCCCAACTCCGCCATGTGGTTGTCAAGCACCTGGTTTCGTATTAGTAATAGGATATACAAGTAAAAACTAAAATAAAATAAAATAAACAACTTAATTGAACAAAATAAAAACAAGTAAAGGCTAAGGGTATTTGGGTTTTGTGTGTGTATGTATATTTGGTGTTTTCGGCTTAAATAATAGTGGAAAATGTAAAGCAAGGTACAAGTGTTGGAAATGTGTTTCTGACGATTTAAAATGGACCGAGGTTCATGGGTTCACTTCTCTACTCTCTTTTTAAGTTGTAGTGGACACAAACAATTCATTATTGGCATAATATTAGTGGAACTTAAATATGTGTTTGATAAGTATTCATTTGGGCATTACGTCCTAACATAGAGATGATGCAACACATCCCTCTTATACTCTTCAAGAAAGGGACAAATCCAAGCAATCTTGAATTAATAATCAACCGAGTATAACCTTAAACAATATGACATAATGTTTGAATATCAAATATGCCACCTTGAACAAACAAGATTATCACAATGTCACATGATAAAACTAACACATGTATTCACTTTATTCCTAGTGAGGCAACAAAATAAAGGTAAATACCATAGTAGATCATGAATTTTGTTGTCACTATTCAATCACCACCACCATGATACTCCATCTAATACACACTTCTCCCCATATATGTTCTTGCACACAAGTTGGATTTGAACAAGCACTTAAGAACGGGATACATGATATGCATCTATCAATACATCTTACATATAATAGGTTCCAATCTCATATATCAATATCATAGAATATAGATCCACCACATAGGAATTACATATATGACCATAATCATGTTGGGCAGCTCATATGGTACTACAATCTATGAAGAACAAAAGAGAGATAGATGAAGCTACTGCCGCAAACACAAAGTCAAAGATGGACGACTCCCTCTTCATCATGGTGATGATGGTGGAGATGTTGGAGAGGGTGGAGATCCCTCCGGCGGCGGCTCCGGCGAGTTTCCCCCTCCAATCTTTGTTGGTTCTAGCTCTATTTCGGTGTTATATGCTTCCACCGTGTCCTCCTCGAGGAAGCCTCGGGAAGTCATATATGAGGGTTTTAAGTCAAACAAATTCTGTGGGCGAAAGAATCAGGCGAATCGGACGGCCGAGGAGGGAAAGAGTGGTGGCGCACCCTCCCTGCTTGGGCGCGCCACCAGACCTCTTTTGGCTCTCTTGGCCCATATCGTGAGGTCCAAGCGCTCCAGATGCTTCTCTTGTGAAATATTAACATCCCTAAAATCCTAGATCAATTTGACTTTGTTAAGGTCCCTGAAAGTTAAAAATACATAAAATAGGGTTTTCATGTCCTGCTGAGTTACAACCCCAATAAAGGGGATCATTGGTAAATCACTAAAAATAAATATAAAACATGGATATAACATCATATACGATTGCAAATATGTGGTAATATGTGTCAACAAACTACAAAGTTCATGTATGTATTTTACATGCATCAACGGGGCAACGCGGGAATGGCAGGGCTGCTTCCGGATGCCCCAGTTCTAGGTCATACAAGCCTCATCTAGGGGCGGCAGTCTAGCTTCCCTGATCGGCCGTGGAGCTCCCTGATGATGGTGGACATGGCAAGGGTGATGCTGGCGGCGTCGACGGTTGGTTTGTTGCAGCGCGGCGGAGGGATTTATGGGTCCGCTTGGCCGGCTACACATCTGGGACTAGTATGCTTGTTGTCTCGTCCAATTGGCTATTACTTTGGCGGTGGAGGTTGTTCCCTCCTGCGTGATCGCGGTGCTGCTGGCGACGCGTGCTTCAAGTTGTGCCTTTTGCTCTCGTCTTGAAGCCCTCGTGACAGTTGCATCGAGGAGACGCCGATAGTGACTTCTTGACCGTGGTAGCGCGTGATGGTGGGCCCCGAGTTTGGTGTTGTTGAGGCTTCATCCTCGCAGACTCCTGTGCAGCTGAGCGCATAGGGCAGTGGATGTTTTCGGGCGAAATCCTTGTCAGCTCATCCAACATCGACGCGATGTCGCCGGAGAGTCACATATTTCCTTTTTGGAGGGCATCGTGGTTACCCTTGGCCATTTCCTTCGATGTGCCGGGGAAAAGCCTAGGTCCAGTCTCTTGTCTGGGCAACATCAGCGTCGATGTCGCATCTCTTCTTGAAGGTGTTGCTTGGTACTTGACGCTTAGATGATAGGAGTATGGTGGAACTTCTTTGGAGGGTGCAACGGTTGTGGCTCACCGTCGCTTAGTCGATCCACCGTAGTCTTCATTTTTTTCTTCTTTTCTTTGCATTTGGGCATGTCTTTGTTGTTGTCCTAGCATTTTCTTCATTTCAGTTCTATTGTTGGTTGTGTGGTGTGTTGCTATATTAATATAGCGGGGCGTGAAAGCCTATTTCGAGAAATTGTTAAGTTTAGGTATTAATGTATAATTATGTAACGGCCAAGTTCATTCTTGTCATGGAGTAAAATATAGCTCTAACTTGATTCATTTCAACTTGGAATGCAGTTCAAATCAATTTTGTGATAGAAGTCCATATGTGAAGGAATTATACATGCTCCAAAAAAATTATGACCTTTTAAAAAATTATGCAAATATTTTATGCACATAACTAATATTACTCTATTACAGGTATCGAATATTTTTTACCTTACTTTCATATTTATTTTATTCAAAATGACTTGGAGTAACTAGTTTGAAATTTCCCTAACAAATATTCAATTTTTCATCTATGTCCTACACATGATCGAAACTTGTACATTTATTTTAATTTTTGTAAACCTTATTTGGGATGCCTATAGTTAAAATTGTAGGTAATCCCAATAAGTATACATAAATTAAGTTAACTGTATAAAGTAGTAAAATAGTTCAAGAATCTGAAACTCCTACACAACTTTCTTCAAGTTACTTCACAATGGTGCCTAATTTTCTAACTAAAATAAAAGTAAATTATTGCAAACAAAGGGGAAAGTAAACTCACATTTGTTAATAAAAAAAGGTTTGAAGGAAGCAACGGTCAATGTATGAAGTGAAAATTAAGATGAAAGTGTTCAATGGTCTACAAACCTGAAAGCTTGAGTTGAAATTTCCTAAGAGGCGTGTCCATTTGTGAAGGAAGTAAAATCCAACTTTTTCATAACCTTAGGAAGAATTCCCACCTATTTGTCTTCTTTGGAGATGGAATGGCTATGGTCCTTTTACGAAGACTGGATGTAATTTTTCCGATGGTGAGCATTAGCTTCAAGATGGAAGAATTTGGCATAAGCTTTGACCAAGCAGAGAGAGAGATTCAGAATTCTTGAAAGCTAGGTGATAGGTTCTTAAGTGCCATTACTTGTCGCCCATATCAGGCCTTTTTCAGTCTCTTTTCGTTTTTTTTCTCCATCTGGTGTTGTGGTCGCGTCTTTCTGTTTTTAGCCCTCCGTCTTCAGTGACTGAATACAGCTCGCATGCTTCCTTTAAAAGAGATCAAAGGAGTCACAAAAGAATATCAAATACTGCCGTACGCTCACTATAGATTGTGCATGGTCCTGCAATTTTCAAGATGTAATTAAGTTTGTAACAACAACTCCCAAGCATAATCTTACGTGCATGATACCTACCGTGGCGTGCCTTACATTATTATCTGAAATCCTAATGATAACATAATTTGTTTGTTCAGTGCATGCTCCATTCATAGGCAACAAAAGGTTCGTTTTTTTTCTCTCTGCTTATCTTTTCGAAAGTTAAGTACATAGTTTTCATGACATTGTACCCTAAGATAAGTAAGGTGCCAGGCTCTGCTAGCCATACCGGCATTGTACTCCTTTTCTTATTAAAATAGGAAAAACAACTTTTTGACTATGTATGAACACTGCTTAGCTCCAAACAATATGTTTTAGCTCTTTTTAATATCACACGTACGCGGGCAGCTAGCATAAAGCATGCATGTTAGTATGTTACTACCTTTAACTTTTACATGTCGCTAGAGCTTTGAGGTGCGATCTCCCTCCGTGTGGGAACTCATTGTTTAAGCATCGGTAGGGGATCAAACATAGAATATCCACATTCGGCCTCTAGCTGTCTCTGCTCCTTCATGTGCTGAGATCTATTTTGGGGTAAAATTGATGTGCCAGCCATGTGATCAAGACAGCTTGTCCAAATATATTACTATTAACGTTTTGGAGCACTAGCTACTGCCTACTCATGTACTCCCGAATTTCCTATGTCCGGGATGTAAGGTCTTCTCGGATTCTGAGTGTGCCTTTGGGTATATGGCCTCGAAAAAAGTATACCATTCGGGTTCTTATTTTAGAAAAAATCATAACGGCATAATTTCAATGGAAAATAAATTTCTGTTAGTTAAACTCATGAATAAAGGGTGGGACTGGTTCTCGGTCAACTAAGAATCTCAACACACTTGCAACTCACGGCTAACATTGTGTTATGATCCAAATTCATAAAAGAGACTAACTTCAGACTCCACTCCTTTTGACTTGTGCCGCCTGAGGGGTGCATGCTGGTAGGACGGCACAGAACGTTATCTTTATTTATAAATACATCTTGTAAGCCGCCGGCTAGGGTTAATCATTTTTTCGGATAACCCACAGTGTTGTGTAAACACTCCCGGTAGTGAAATATTATTGGCCGACGTTCATAGTTCTTTCCTCTCTTTGTTGGAGAGGTTTTCCATATTAAAATCTTGTGTCCCCTACGTGTGTTATGTTCGTTATTGGTTCTTTTGATTGTCGAATTTATAACATCTAGCATGAATTACGAACCACTTGTAACTCCCATGTTGCAAGAATCACGATATTTTTTCGAAAAAGAGCGTTTTATTACTTCAAAGTTTGACGTAATACACCCGGTCTCTGCATAACTAGCATGCACACAGCCGTCTACGCAAGAGTACGAAAACACAAAGTTCATAACATAACAAACGACTAAGTGAAAAGCGCATCATGGTGAAGAAGTTGTAATCCTCCAACTATGCAGTCATCCATGTTGGGTAATAAACTCCTTGGCCGAATTCTTCAACCGTGTAGACACCTCCGTAAAGAGGTCGCGGTCCTTCAAGCGCTGAAGCGACGACCATGAACGGAGCAAGGTTGTACACCGGTAGATTAACTGCATAAGAGAAGAATTTTTATCATTAAAAAATTTGTTATTTCTACATGGCTATAGTGACCAAATAACGGCAATCGTTTCCACCCTGATAAGACTCTTATACCTAACCATAACCCTGTTTAGCTAATTGCCAAAAATATTAACGATACTTTGGGGTGGGTATAAGCTAGATCATATCTGAATGATTGACCATATAGTTCTCGCGAATTGACATTACAAAAAGAGACAGGAATCACGATATAACCGAGCACTAAGCTAATTCTCGATCAACCAAGAATTAGCAAAACCATAAAAATTATGATCAAAGTTCAATGATAACTTATAAACCCGGACCGGACGAAGGAAGTAAGTACGGCACTTGAGAGCATCTCCAACCGCGCGACCCAAACTGCGCCCGCGCGTCCGTTTGGGTCGAGCCGGACAAAAACGCGGCCCAGCGCGGGGACGCACCGCAAAAGCGGACGGCCGCGGCGTCCGGAACGACGCAAACCCGGCCCAAATCTGGGCTAGGTTTGCGTGGCCGCGGATGGCACGCGCCGTCCGCTCGCGTCTGCGCGCTGGTCGCCTCGTCTCCCTTGGGCCCACCTGTCGGTGACCAGGGAGACTATTAAATGGGGACTGGAGGGGATCTGGCCCTCCACTCCAGTCCCCACTCCACTCCCCGAGCAAAACCGCCGCCATGGCCCCGAAGCGACGGTTCGCTCCCGGAGCCAATGACGGCGAGGCCGCCAGCTAGCCGGCGTCCGCCGCCGGCGCTGCTGGCCGGAGGGAACCGCGGCGGCCTCCACATCGAAGAGGCCGCCCGCGGCGGTGCGGCATTGCCGCAACCGCCGCCTCTCCTCATCGAGCCCAAGCCGGAGTCCTCGGAGGAGGACCCGGACCTCCGCGCGCCGCCCGATCATCTCGGCGGCGGAGGAGGAGGCGAATGGCCGCACCTCCATGCGGCCATTCGCACCTCCTAAATGGAGGAGGCGGCGCGGCGGGAGGTGGAGGAGGCGGAGGGCTGGGAGCTCTACGCCCAGGCCCTCCAGGCGCGACGGGAGGAGGAGGAGGAGGCGGCGCGGCGGGAGGAGGCCTGGCGCCGCGCCGACGAGCAGCGCCGCCAGAGGACATGCGCCGCGCGACCAGCGGCGCCGCCAGAGGCCGTGCGCCGCCGCCGGGCAGGAGAGGCGCAGCGCCTCGAGGAGGAGGCGCTACTCCGTGCGCCGCCGCAGCCCACGGGTGGCTCCGGACCCCCACTCGCCGTGGGAGGAGGCCCTGTGGTCTCCGTGGCCGGAGTCCCCGGCGCGGTCGAGCCACAACAGTGCCTCGCCGCCCGGGGAAGTCGACGACGTCGCCGACGACGCCCACAGGGGCTAGGCGGCGCACCGGCGGCCACCGCGCCGCCGACCAAACCCTAGAGGGTTTTTTAATTTTAGTTTAAATTTTAGTTTAAATTTAAAAGCCCATATAGGGGTTTCTTTTGTTAGTTTTATTTGCCCAAAATAGGGCTATGTACAAATTTGCCCAAAATAGGGCATATGTTTAATATAATTTCGTTTAAATTCGTATTTTTTTTTGTTTTCCTGTTTGTACGTTTTTTGCGATGCGTCCGCGCGTTGGACGCGGCGCGCGACCCAAACGGACACGCGGACGCGGGCCGCTGTCCGGGTGTCCGCTTGGCCACCCAAACGGTCCAAAACGGACGGCCCAGCGCGTCCGTTTGGGTCGCGCGGTTGGAGATGCCCTGAAAGCACATGCATATGCACTTGCCAACTTGCCTAGCTAGCTTCCATGCACTAGCTAGCTGTTGTACCTGGCAGACTGGTACAAAGTGCTCGTGAAATAATCTAGTCCCGAAGGGTGACTCTAACTCTCTTGGTGAGCCATAAGACATCTAATAACGCTAATTAAGTATAGTCTCCTACTACAAATGCCAGCACACTGTTGCACTTCTAGTTTAGCTGCAGCAAGACGACGTGCGCTCGTGCCCTCTTCCAAGCTCCTGGTGTGGCCGCTGGCGTGCATTGCATCGCATGCAGGCACATGACGGCTCGAGCGTCGGGGCGGACTATCACGTTCACACGGCTCCAAGTACTGTACTTATATTTACAAATTACAGTATTCAAAGTTACATGTTGATGTATATATATATCAACAACCTCAAGAGGAACATATATATGTGCCTCTTATTTCTCCCCTAGAGTTACAACAGCTTTCACTAAACTCATAAAAGCTCTCAACTTCTAATCTTTTACCCCCTCCATTCGAAAAAGATGCCGTAGGTTTATCAAGGTAAGCATTTATCTATATACTAAAATGCACCAAGATGCATATGTATCTACTCCTTTTTCAGATGGAGGGGGTATTTCAGAGATATGCTTTTGTCAAATGTAGTGGCGCGGGTCCATATATATTCCGTATATGCAGTATGGATGCTACGAATTAATTAATATGTACTCCAGTACTATACTACATAACTCAGTGCTCATGGCAGGTTTGTCTGTTAATTAATCTAGATATGAGCTAATCATGCATTTGGCGGGGCCTGGACAACGAGCATTTCAACGACAAGCATATATTTTTTTCGACAAAGAGTATATATTAATATCAAGAAGATACCAATTACACCCAGCCTCTGCAACAACATACTGCCCTAATGGCAATACGGATGCACACGATAAGCATATATGGAGTATCGTCCTTAAGGATTCATAGTTAGTTGTACTTTGCAAATTAGTATACTAAACAGCCTACTGAAATAGCTAGTCGGTGTAACTGATTACTAGACTTAACATTATTCTGACTCTGCTCGTCCTAACTGGCAATCTGCAGCGGTAAGGGTTAGTTCAGCTAGCTGTTGTGACGCTTTCGTCATGCGTTAATTTGGCTAAGCGGCTGGACGTGATCACATCTCACATCTGACGTTTGGTGTTCCTTGCAGGACTTTATCATGCACTCAAGCAAGACATAAAATATGTGGTGAAAATATTGGAAATGTGGCAACATGTTGTGTGCATATGTAACTATAACAGGTAGGAGCGGAAATAGCAGCAGCACTTGACGGGGTCGCGACACTCGCTTGCGCGCTGCCCTCTTCTTCCCTAAAGAGTTATGCGGAGCGCCCGGAAAATGGTACGAGAGGCGGAATTTTTCTCCTTTGGGACTCGGCAGCGGTTCATATCACCAATGTCCACATTACCGAATTCTGCTTATTCCCTGACGTGCATATGCTTCACACCCAACATGAGGGCGATTTCAAAATCACCGCGGTTTATGGCCCTACGGTTTTCAACCGCAAGGATCATTTCTTTGGAGAGCTTGTGGCCCTTAAGCCGCCGGCCAGGGTTCATTGCCTTGCTCTTGGAGATTTCAAACAAATCTGTCGTGCTAG